>NC_134369.1:43767500-43922500 GCF_035582795.1 Mycteria americana
AGGCTTTCAGAATGCACCAGTCCAGGCAGTATAGTCATTTGAGGTAGATTCTATTAATTTAGTTATTTCCCAGAAAATACCCTTTTTTCTTGGCTTTATCTTCATGACACATACCAAGAAACTTATGTTCCTTGATAATTTCATATTTAATGCCTACCCATACAATATGTTAAAACAAGCTTTGTTCAAGTTATTTATTTATTCTTCTAAAATATGTATACATTTTGCTTTACCTTTTCAAAACAGAATTGGTAGTATTAAGGCTTTGATTTTCAAATTGGAATGAATTGCAGCTTATTTTGTAAGGATTTTTATTCCAAATTTTACTATGTTGTATACCGGGTCATTGTTAACATTATTTCTGCAGTTCCCATTATGTGCGTGAATTTGAAAGGCTTTGACAAAAATAGAGGGGTGTGCAATTGCTTCAGATCTTTTGCTAAATATATAATGATAGGATATATACCACATATAATTGCTTCTAAATCCAACTAATTGATTGTGACTATGTTTTTGTAATGCTCTCTTCTAAAAGCATACCATTTCTATTTTGGGATATGCTGCAATTTACATTTATAACAACATTATTTTGACCCAGTTATGCTAATATTGAGATTTCAAAAACGAAAAAGGAGCAATTCTCCACCCCCATTTTAAAGCACAGTTGGTGTGGCTAGGTAAAGTACCACAGTATGTACCGAAGAAGAGATTTGCCTTGCAACCTCCGGGTTTCTTTGTCTAGTTTTGAGACGGCTTGATCAGATGCCCCTGGAGTCTTCCCCCGAGATCTACAAAACAAATAGATTTGTCACAAATGTTAACAGCAGAGGCAAGGAAACTTGGTAGATGTGTCATCTGAGAAATCGGCTCTGTTATATTGCTAAAGTAAAATACGAGGAGATGGCATAGATCACAGCTTGGATTAGGTAGCTGTCACCAGGAGGAGGAAAATTGGGCCTTGGCCCAATTTTGTAATGTTAAAAAAATACACAGAAGAAATGGAATTATCTCAGTCTCTGATACAACTGCCTTAAATACAGTTTGTACAAAGATACCATTTTCATTTGCATCCTGAATACTCGATGCCTGCATACCTAGAAGGTATAATATTTCTACAGAAAATACCCACGTACTCAAATTTGGCACACAAAAGAATCCCTGCTCCGGGGAACAAACAGGTCTGAACTAACTGAATGCCTGTGAAGAGATGTAAACCTGTCTCTAGGAAGGGATCAAACCGCACTACCAAAACTATTTGGAAGCTTTTTCAGTCCAGATTCCTCTGTGCCTGTAATTTCAGCATACATACAACAATAAGGCATTTGTGTAGCTACTTTTATGTAAGGACACCATACTTGGTACATTTATTTATGTATTGTGCCCAATAATACTCTACCTAAACCCTGTATGCTTTCATATTTACTTTGCATATAGACCTGACTGTAAACATCCGTGCTAAATGCCTGCACGTAGGCTTTGCTGGTGTCACTGCCTGCCCCCCTGTGCAATGCCTCATGCTCCTCTTTGGTAGCCCTGACTTTGTTTCGGGGAACAAAATGTACTTCCGAAAGAGCTGTAATAGAAGAGAGACCTTCTTCAGCTCTTATGCTAAAATAACCAAACGAAGGCCCTACCTCAACATTTTTGAAGAATTCGATTTTCCTATTCCTTTAGATGGGAACACTTTTCTTTCTCCTCACCACCGTAACACTTTCTGTTATGCCAGAGATAGTAAAAGAAGAAAAAAGTTTATGATTTAATATTGCTTTCACGGAACAATTAAAATACTTTTTCTATTAAAATGGTATTATTTATATCGATTCAGCTGCCTAGATATGACTCATGTAAGGATGGAAGTGCATTTTTACAGAACAGGGGGCTGCCAAGCAGTTGGTTTGGAAAATGGTGAGTGGAAATCACTTCTAAAGAGGAAAGGTCATCTTGGGTGTGCATGAGCAAATACTGCCAGATATTCTTTAAGAACAATAGGTAACTATCCATCACTTCTACTTCAAAGTTGCTTGGCACGGCCTTATTCTAGTATTTTCCCCATGCAAACAAACATCTAAAAATGCTTCTGCTTATGCTCATTAGCATAAACACCTTCAACAACACATTGAAAGTGACTTCTACATCTGGTTGCCTTGTAATTTATTAATAAGCTCATGCTGTTTAATAAATGATTATTTTTTGTAAAAAGCATTAAGAATTTATGTTTGAGATTTTTTTCTTTTGAGAGAAGTGAGAAAGCAGTTTGGAGTTTGATTTTTTTTCTCTTTGTATCTGCTGTAGATACCTATATTTTCTATCAAGATACCCGGTAGTGCACAAAAGGGGAAACTGCAAAGGTCAAGGAAAACATCTTTTCGATACAATGAGACAGTGAAATGCTGAACAGGGAACCCACCCCTGGAAGGTCACTGTTGACTGTGAATAATTTAAAGAACCAAAACCAGTATTCAGTTTTGCTTTATGATTTTGCATTAGAATGGTGGCCTTAGCCTGCAACAGTCCAGTCATCCAGATTTTTTCTGATGGCTGTTACTGATTTTCTTTCTTTTTCCATACTGAGATGTAGTTAGTTAGACCTTACGTTATTACCACTTGGATTTGTGTTTCAAGGTTAATTCCTTGTGGCTTGGAGCTTTGATGAGCTAGTTATAACCTCTCTGCTTCCAATATACTTTTATGCATGATATACCTCCTTATATGCGTGGCACACCTACTAAAGAAATTATAATTATCAAGCTGGCACGGTCTGTATATGGCCTGTCGGGGCATCTGGACATTTGCTGAGTATTGATTTTTCCGCACAATGTGAATTAATGGCTAATTTCAAATCCTGAAGTCTCTTCTCTGACCTACTGCTTTACACAGCATTGCAGAGGGAGCGTTATCAAAATAGGGATCTGAGTGATTGACGAAGGAGCCGACCGTGTGAGCGCTTGGTGTATTTGCACAAGTTGGGACAATAAAAGCTAAGCAAGAAATGAGAAATGACAGGCAAGTGCAAAACACGGTTTTATCCAACTTGAAACCAGGTGACTTCAGACACCAAAAGGTTCCTCTCCTGTGGCAGCATTCAAACAGCGCTCACAGACTTCAGCTGGCACCAGCTGATGCTATAAGGAGAGAATTCAGTCATCGCTGGCCTTTTCTGGCTTTGTTTCCAGGGGATAAAGAGGTCGGAGGGGCTAAAATAAAGTCAGTATGAGGTCTCAAAAAAGTTAATATTTTAAAACACGTGCTTTATATTTCTTGGTGTGACCTCCAGTTCTAGGCAAACAAAAGTGAAGGTGAGAACAGAAAGTCAAGAGCTAATATTGACTTGGAGTGATCCCAAGTTCAGTACTGCCAAAACTGAGTTTGCAGACCATCAGGCTGCATAAAACTCATGATCTGCTTAGAGAGAACTAAAAAACCAGCCAACCAACCAGCCAACGAACAAAACCTTTTTATTTGCCTGTGGTTTTTGAGACTGTATTCACAGGTTTCTGCAACTGTGGAGACTAGAACCTTACTATTTTGTGTTAATGGAAGTCAACATACTAAACTCCCAGAGCTGCAGTATAAGGAGAAAAAAAATAAGGAGTATTTTAATGAAATTGTGAAAGTTGGCAAAATTGTAGGTTGTGGAGATACGGGGCAAAATCCCAATGCTGTTAAATTATTGCTTAGATGCTGACAGAAAGGATTAGCTTTCTGTAGCCCTATTTTAGTGCAGCTGCTGTGGCCATTGGATGAATAAGATTGTGAATAGGGCTAATCAATGAAAGAGGAAATCCTGTGGCAGCAAGCAGACAGTGGCTGCAATGTGACAAACTATAAATATTAAGTGAATGAAGATCTCGGACAGAATGACTCTTTGAAGGAGCTCACCTATCTCCTGAATTACAGGGACCAGAGAGAAAAAATGAGGGACTTTGCTGGATGCAAACATCCTCCTCCCCTCTGACGTTAGACAAACACAGAAAATTGCCCTCCTGGAATACCGCAAGCTATGTATTTACTCTTGCAGGAGGCCCAAACCTGCCCTGATGGCCGTGGGGGCTCAGGAGTACCAGGCAGGGGCAGGATGCCGGATGGGTGGTTGTTCTCAGCGCTGCGTCTAACTTCCTACTGACACGCTAATGAAACGGCTGGTACGATAACCTCATCGCTCTGATTTCTGCTCTTTTCTTCCAAGCGGATCACTACATATAACGTTGAGACTGAAATAAGCTGTATCCCTGATGCATAAGACACCAGGTCAGCTGGTTGGGAACCTTCTGGAAAAATAGCGTTTCATCAATAAGTGGTGACTGAATGAAACCAAGTCTTCACATGTTAATTTCCATTTGTCTCCCTTCCCTTCCTCTAGCTCCTGTCCTCCCCTCCTTCCTACCTTCTTACCCCTTTTGTTCCTCCAGTAACCACTGCTGCAATCTTCCCGTGCCTGTAGCATCTCTTAGTCCAGTTCTGCTTCTTGTTATACTGGCATCAGGTGTTCAGAGATCCACGAAGTAAAACCTACCCTGAGACCTAGGAGTTACTTTACGTGGCTTACACACCACCTCTATGTCTACCTTTTTTTCTTTTTCGTCCATGTAATTAAACTTTTTTTTTAATTGAAAATATTTACAAACAGGCTCTCTGCCTTTGTTTCCCCAGTCCTGGGCCCTGCTTCTGCTGGGCTAGTAAATATTTTAAATTAAAAAAAAAATAAATTTGATTATATATTAATAAATTCTGCTGAGCTTTTTACCTTCTCTTAGAATCCTTCATCTTGACAGTGCTCCTCATGTCCTCAGATTCAGGCATTGTTTCAAATGTGCATAAGCATCCCAAGAGGTGAAGGGGTGACCGATCCATATGAATTTACGTTTTTTGACTTTTTGTTCAGGGTTTTTCTTCATACGTAATGCTTTCCTATTTGTACTTCCTCTCGCTTTCTTCTTCCTTGGTCTGATGAAAGGCTGCTAGCACAAAGAGCTCCTCAGTAGCAACAACCTTTGTGTGTGGTGAAGGGCAAAGAAGTGAGATATTCCCATCCAGGACAGAGGGAGAGATGAAAAGAAGGACACACAGGGAAGCATAACCACAGCGTGAGCATTAATAACCGGTGTCTACTAAACACGTAAAGGTTGGTGTTTCTGGCCGAGTAAAATGTCTTGATCACAGTTGCCAAGTGAGTCAGTGTGTTTTCTGTATAAATTTAGAGGTATAGCCCAAAATTGCTGCTTGTGGCAAGTTCTTAAGGCTCACCATCGGACTCCTGTACTGTTCATATGTATGTGAGATGTCCCTTCCACCCTGAGAGCCCAGGGTGACTGACTGTTCACGCAGCCTAGGAAAGCACCAGTTTTTTAAATGTCCAGCCGGTTTCCATTTCCATTAGGCTTTGGGGCACCTAGTTTTGACCATACTTCTTACCTATCACCAACCCCTGGGTACTCCTCAGTCACGGTATCCCCAGGGTTCCTGGAGATTTTGTAACCATTTAATAAATTGTGAGATAATGGGTATTTGAAATACTGATCAAATCAGTGAGTAAAAGTTGTTTTGGGAGCTCAGAGAAGCACTTGCTCCGTGCCTGTGAGGAGCACTGCTGCTCCCTCGGCTCCCTCAGAGGTTGCATCTGGGGTTGGTTGCACAGGTTGCATCTGGGGTTGCACAGGTTGCCTGCGGTGCCTTCAAACAGCTCCACAGCTGCCAAAAGCAGTGACCCAGAGCTGCACAGAGCGAGGAGAAGGAAGGCACCGCTGTAACAACTTCGGGCCTGAAGTGGGTGTTGTGAGACTGGGTCGTGATGCTCCCAATGGTGGTGGAAAGAGAAGCAGTGATGGAGAGAATCGACTCTTCACTCCAGTGTCCTTTAATAAACCATAATCCGCTTTGGAAGCTTATTTCTGTATGCTAATAAAATGGAATTGCATTGCTGAAAAGTGTCAATATCAGCACAGTATGCAGACTTTTATACAGACTTTTATAGTGCAAAAAAAAAAAAAGAGAAGTTCATAGCCTCTTTTACTCTAGTAATCACTGCTGTTAATTAATAAGTCTTTGTTATCTCTAAATTGAAGTAATACTGTGAGCTACTTGTGCTTGCTGCTTAGCTTTACTTAATTGTCCAGACATTTGACTCAGCAATGACTAACCTAGATGCCAAGTCCATATGCTAATACGTTCCCCTGCTCTTCGGGGACTATTAGTTAGCAAGCTGCCCACTTAATGCTGCACACGTGGGAACTGCTGTGTAGTGTGAATATGCTGGCCCAGCAGACTTGTTTCAGTGCCAAAACGCTCCACAATCAGACATAATTTTTCAGTGTCACGTTCCCTTTCAGGGAGCTCTCCTGACACGTACAGTCCTTTCTTTTCTTCTCTCTGAACCACCATTAGGTGCTCAGAGATCCAGGACGTAAAACCTGCCCTGAGACTTGGGAGTGCTTTACATGGCTTGCACACCGCCTCCCTTCCCTTCCAATGCCGAGGTCGAAATGGCCATGAAAGCATTTAGTTGCCGCTTTTTTTCCCCTTCCCTTTAGCTTCACAATGGCCTCTGAACCTGTATTTCAGAGGATTATACTGGGAGCTTATGGGACTGAAATACAGGTAAAGTAAGATGAAAAAGAAATGAAGAAAACCCCCCATTCTTTAGTTAGAGCAGATGGTATGATTTGGCATGCTAACAGGTGATGCCGTGAGTATGATACCCCTAACAGAAAATGCAGTGCCCTACCCCTGTGGCCCATGATTCACGGTGGGGTGTAACCAAAGCGTTTCATTCAGCCTGATCAAGACCCAGCCTGCACATACTGCTTTCTCAAGCGGTAACAGCAATGCCCTGTGAGGCTGCCTGTGCTTGAGGCAGTACTTTGTTGCAGTTGTGATTGACCAACCATATAAGCAATGTGAAGTCTGCAGGTGGAGAGAGTATCATTTAGGAGATCAGCTGGGAGAACTGGAAAAAAACTGATCAAGCCCTCAACCCCAGAAGTTTGCCTTTGGGTTGGAAACAGAAGCTTCGGTATAAACTCAACATACTGATGTTGCAGTACTGCCGTAGAACTGAAGAAACCCCCAAACTTGTCCAGCCTTTTCCAACTCTACCAACTGCTGTAACAAAAGATGTTACCTCTACCTTTAAACTTCACGGGCATTGCGGTATCCCTTCTAAAGGGGTTAACAACAATTGAAAGTTGTGGGCCAACTTTGCTGAAAGGAATGGTACTTCCTAGCATCACTGGTTCACTGGCACAATGGAGGGGATCCAGTCTGTCACGTTCCCTCGAACCCCCTCAGGTGGGAGGACAGAAGCAGCTGTATCTCCCACCAAGGTGCCAGAGAAGCTCAGCATAGCAGAAAGACCAAATTAATGTATTTTCTAGGCACTTACCTGGGCTCTCTTCCCTCTCAGCACAGCTCGCTCTTCAGGCTGCAGCGGGCAGTTCAAGGGTAACAGCAGACTCCCCAGGGTCCTTGGTTATTGTTGGGTAAATCCAACTCTAGATCGTTATAAAAAGCAAAGAGTGAACAAATATGAAATAATAAAGTGAAAGGTGAGAACAGGGCATTTGTTGCATTGAATCATACCATCGATCATCACTTTTGCTCTCTTTTATCTATTCTATTTTTATGGACAGTATTATTAGCGCGCTCTCTCTCTGTTCCTATAGCATTGCACTGACCCATAGCTTCACTTACCTTTTTGTGGGGCTCTACTGTGGTGAAGCTTGCAGGAGCTTTCCTTCTCTTCAGTATTCGTACCCATCTTTATTTTGTTCCTCACTTGCTGAGGATGGAGCAGTACCCACTGTTGGTGCTGTGCTCTGGTCAGGCAGAATGAGGTCTGTCAAGAAATAAAAAAAAGGGGGAGTGAGGTGGCAGCATTTCTTTCCTTCCTGGGGGATCAGCAACATTTTGAGGCTTGGGCTTCAGTAGGACAGTGAATGGAAGTTGGTATTTTAAAACTAAGCAGAGTGCATAGTCCTTTCACAGTCCATGGTATCATGGATGATTGCATATTGTGCTCTTAGCAGTTTATTAGTCTGACGTTTCACTTGCTTTCACATTTCTGAATGGAGATTTCCGCATCCCCAACAGGCTAGGGAAGCCCCAGAACAGGGCTTAACAGTATTACATATGGTTGGAAACTTGTGGACAGACCTTTTTCTTTTGAAAAATGCTTATTCATTGAAACTGAGTTGTGCAGGGGATATTGATTTTGATTTTTTTTTCCCACTTGCTTTTTGCTGTAGATTATGCTATTATATAACCCTGATTTTAGTTGGTACGAAATGAAATGCAGAATAAAAAAAGAAAGATGAAAACAAGAATGAAATGGTTTGATTTACTGGATCTTTACCGCTGTTTTGTGGGAATTTCCAATTTTTCAGTCCACTCTGGAATGAAACAATTTTTGCAACGTCAGCAGTTCATGCGAGAGACATTTTTGAAGTTTGACCAGCACGGTGTGCTGATCTGCATCGCTCATCCTCCTCTTTCCTGTTGGCTGTGCGGTGCAACTTTTGCTGTGGTCAGTGGTGTGACCTGTTAGGAATCATTAGAAAGGTTGCCTAAGTATCAGCCTGGAGAAAAGAGTGTGGCAGCAGCGAGCAACTTCTGCTGAGGACAGGCAGAAAGGATGCCTGGCTAGTGGAAGGGAAATGGAGGAGCCCTGCTGGCCGCAGTCCTGGTTCGGAAAGTCTGAGGGGAGAGTTTCAGTAGCTTTAGTTATTATTTGGATGGCAGTGTCCTCTGCAGAAAGGAGAGGAGACGAAGAGAGTCCCTAGGACAAGAAAGCAGAAGAGGGGAAAGGAAAAATAAAGAAGGAAAAGGGTTGATCAAGTTTTCCCAGCAAAAAAGTAGCAAAATTACTGAAAACATTGTAAGAGGAAGGAAAGGGAAGAAAAATTCTGAGCAAGTGAAGGTGAAGGAGCAACAGGTGACTCAGTGCTGCCTTAAACATGCTGACAGAAAGGACAGGATGGCTGTGATTGAGAGGCGACAGAAACTGAAATTATAGCGAAAAGTGGGGAAAAAAAAAGACAGAGGAAAATCAAGTGAGGACAAAACCAAAGAACATGGTGAGATTCCCTTCCTAGTAATTTTGTGGAAACGAACAGTGGTTCTGGCTATGAGGTGCTATTTTCTGTGTATTGAGAGCGCGGTAAGCGCCCTGACTTCTGCTACATTTTCCTGTCTACTTCAGTGTCTTGAGAGGCATGGTATTGCCCTAAGGTCTGATAACAGGAACAGGCTATGCTGTGAAATTCCATCAGTTTTAATTTATCTGGCCACCACGGATGTCACAGGGCAGGAGTATCATGCAATTACTCTTTAATTATATGATTAGTTAATAGGGTTTCCTATTAAACACCATGTAACTACGTGGAGATTACCATGTAATTACCTTTAGTAGATCCAAAACTAATTAGCATATAACCTGTATTCTTGCCTTGTGGTTCAGAAGGCTATAATCTTGTAATGATATGGTACTCACTGTGTTGTTAGCCTGCCACTACACGCTAATTTCCATGTAGTTAAACGCACAGTAGTTTTCATACAAGTAGTATTTGTGCCCTGTTACCAGTTGTCCTATAAACTTGTGCCCCTGTTGGCTTTGACAGTGACTTAAACCAATTACATTTTCAAATGGCCTTTGTGAAATGCTTTTGTTAGACCCCTTGCTTGCTGCTACGCTGTAAACTCCGCTGGATGTGAACTGTAAAAACAATCGTGAGGTAGGCGGCTTGATGAGCTTCATTCATTTGCTTCATGGCACCAAATCTAGTGCAAAATGCATGCGCCCACCTTACTGATGTTTACTGTTCATTTGTGGAAAGCAATGACTTCTGGGTAGGAAATGCTGCAGTAATGCACCAGTTCAATAATCACAGGAAAATTATGTGTACTTTATAAAGATAAGCATCCCTCTCCAAGTTTTAGTGAGTGTCCCTCTCCAAGTTTTAGTGGAGGTGAATTCTTTCTGTGTGTTGTTTCTCTTTTAAAATTCAGCTGAAATATCGGTGAGCAAAGCTAGCTTGCTTGATAAACAGAGGCTAGGTTATATCTTTTAGTAGATGAATAAAAATATTTTAAAAATATTGGGTCTATGTTTTTGCATATATAAAAGCAAATTCACTGTGTTTATTCTGCAGTGTATTCTTTGCTATTCAGTTTCTAATAAAGGACTCCATCATACCTCTCAACTGGGATAGGACAGGACGAATGACCACTATAAATATAGTTGCATTGATTTTTCTGGGTTGGTTTTTTTTCCCCCTTTTTCCTTCATTTTACCACTCCCATGGCCTTCGCAGTGGTTTTCCCTGGCAGAATAGAAATACCAATCATTTTTCCTTGGCCAAGAGTTGAGCAAACCTAAGTTGTACATAGCAATACTTGGTTTGTGTAAGACACAAAATTTCGCATCCTATGGGCTATAAATCTGTGTCACTTTATACAGGAATGGTGCGAGCTACAACTGTTCCTCCTTCGGCTTGGAGACTTACCCAGTAATTTGCCATTAAAATGAATAGTGTTTTTCAGGGATTGCCTCTTAGCTACAATAATAATTTCTGCACTGATAATTTTTACTGTGCCTAGTATGTGATTTCAGAAGCTAATGCCAGTTATTAGGATGTCAACATGTACCTTGTCAGTGGCTTCTTGCAATAGCTCTCCACCCCATCAGTCTTCCTGACTGGTGCCTCTGAAGTCTGTTCAGTCAATCAGACACCAGCAACATTTTCATTGGATCATTTAAAATATTAAAAAGAGGAGGAAAAGACTCAAATTAGTAATGTGGGAGGTTGTCCTTGCTATTTTTACTTTATGCATTATTTGCAAGCAGGAGTTTGGATGGAATCACAATAAAGGGATGCCCCAAATCCCAGAAGTTATGTGTGTATCCACTGGCAGGACTTCCATGACTCTCAACATAATGCGGCATGAGATCATTCTCGGACACAGCGTAAACAAACTTCTCAAACTCCCATCATGGAGCAGTTTCAAATGTTACGTTTTTTTATTAGGGTGTCTCTCGCTGGAGGTCCCTGGACCCCTGCAGGGAGAAGAAGGGGATTGCCATGGCCCTGAGGAGCTTACCTAGGAGCCAGCCGGGGATTTTCTTGGCTGAAATACAGGCAAGAGCGGGCACATTGGGAGCAGACCGCAGCATCAGCGATAGACTTACCCATGAGGGGCTGTGCAGGCATCCCCGGGGCCGTGCAGGCTGATGTCGGGCCGGTGCTCACGGGTGGCCCAGAAGGAGCTGTCTGCCGGGAGCAGCACGGCCGCGTACGGTCAGACCTGCAGGGAAGCAGCGTTGAGCTGTGATGCCTGTACACAGGCAGCTGGCCCGAGCTTGAGGAATGTGGGTCTTGTGGCCTATCAGTCTCTCATTATACCCAGGCACGCACACACTCTTCCAGGTGACATTATTTGAAGTTGTGATTAATTACAAAAAGGATGATTTGCTGCCTGCACCTGTGCCTGGGCCCTTGCCACCCTGCCGTGTCTTCTGCCCCTCTTCGCCTCCTCCTCTAGCCCTTCTCCAGCTGAACTCAGGCTCTCACCTGCTTCATGTCTATCTTCCCAAAGCCCAGCTACCCAACATCTACCCTCCTGCAATGCTCCCTGTATGTTTTACACTTTTCCTTGAACCTAGAATAACCTCAGACGTGTAAATCCGGTCTAAAAAATTGGTCTATTGTTCCCCCTTTTGCTCAGAGGGTCTGCTAAGCCCAAGGACAGGGGGACCTTGAAGACACTGGCATTTTTAGAGTGGTGGCTAACGGTGTTGGCAAGGTGGGCTGGTTGTGGTTTGGGTGTTTAATTCTCTTGTTGCCCAAATGGCTTGTGCCGTCAGCATCCTGTCACCTGCAGGTGCGATAAATGCACTTCACATTCCCACATTCAGGCTGCCTGTGAAAATACTGAATCGGAGCAGACCTGGGTGGAGACCCGCAGATCGCTGCAGACCCCAGTACCCACTCTCTGTATCTTTCATTTTGACAGTGACATTCTCCTGGTTTTGAGCGTGTAGGTTTTTTCCCAGCCAGTTCTGCACCCGTCTTCGAATAGTTTCATTTAGACTGTATTTCCCTAGACTGTTTGTGCTATGTCATGCAAGACAGTGTCAAAAGCCTTAATAAGCCAAGATATATGACATGCACTTATTCTTTTCTATCTGCCATGTCTGCTTCTTTGTCAGAGAAGGAAATTACAATAGTTTGACATGACTTGTTCTTGGCAAATCCATTATTGGCTTTTACTCATCTCTCCCTCTCTCTCTTTTTTTTTTCTTCTAAGTTCTTTGAATTAGTTTGTTTATTTGCTCCAATATTTTTCCCGACTACTATAAAAAAGGTTTTTGCTCCTGAAACCTTCTCTGATTTTTTTAATAGTTACATCAGCTTAATAAAATGCATTACCTCTCCCTATTAACCCTTTCTGGTGTATATCTCTACACTATCTGAGCTAGAAAACCCTGCTGCTGCTACAATATTTACACAGACTGGTCTGAAATTTCCTAGCCCCTCCGTTCACCTCTTTTAAAGAGCATGATATTGCTTTTTTTTCCTTTTCATTCGCTCATCATTCGCTATCCCTGAGCTCCGAGAGATAACTGCTAATGCTCCTGACACTACTTCACCTCCTTCTTCAAGTATCCCATGATGAAATCAGCCTGGCCAGGTGAACTGAAAACATCCAGCTGCTCTCTAATGGCTTCTTCCCTCTTCTAGGCAGAGATATGAACCCATGTGTTGTTGGTACTCCCAGTGTCAGCAAACTGACTACAGCTAAAGGAATTTGATGCTTTGATCTCTTTCAGATCTTCTACTGACAGCTTTCTTCCTCTATGAGCAACAAACCAACTCTTTTCTCGGTCTTATTTTTACTAATAACCTATTTATAGAAATACACTCTTGTTGCCATGGATGTTTCTTCCTAATTGTATCTCATTCAGTCCTTTTCTGATTTTGCCCCTGCCTTTATTTTATGTCCATTCTTCTGTGACCTACCTTACGCTTTCAAGTATGCTTCCTTCTTGTGTTGAGGGCAATGAAGAGCTTATGATACAGAGAGATGAGGAGATGAGCACCACCTTGTACTTTACTTAAGTAGTCTGAATATTTAATAAATACATGAGATGCATAAATATAAAACCACATAGGAATTCAGATGTGCAAGTGGACACAGGTTCAGCAGAACTAGAGTCAGAGAAAATCTTCCTGAGCTACATGTGGTCTTTACAGAGAAGTGGTTGGTTTCTGCAGCAGTTAATGTCCAGCTTTGCTGCATGTTGTTACTTGAGACTGATGATGTGATTTATCATTTCAAAGCAGCTCTAGGAACTGAGATGAGGCAGCAACACTGGAGAACAGAAAATTCTCTCACCTAACAGGAAAGCTGCAGGATAAACTTTGAGGCATCTTTTATCTTTCAGCTTGTTTGTATCGGCCTTCATTTTTCTCCGTCATTTTTCTCTATCTCACATTTCCACTTTTCTCTCCTCATCTATCTTGATGTGTCAGAAAACTGTGGAAATCCATGTGGAAGCTGGGAAAGCCCAGCATGTCACAGGCAAAGGTAGCAGATGGCAGGGAGTTAGCGGGTGCTCTTGGCTGCGGTGCCTGTTAGTGGGCTGAGAATGAGCCAGTACCTGTGAGGTTATTGTGGTGGAACTGGGAGCACTGGTGGAACTGGGATTCTTATTACCAGAGAGCTGGCAACTGTGTTAGTGATAAGGCCTGCTTGTGAGGTCCTCCTTGACATCTGGAGTGAAACCAGGAGCACAGCAGGACTGCACGTAATGCCTGAATCTGGGATGCCTGTACTAGTCTTAGGGAAGCAAATGAGGAGAGGAGCTTTGGCAATTCAGTCCTGACCTTGTTGCTTCTGTTTATTTGAAATACCTAAAGGTGACAAACCTGTGGACTCTTTACCACCGTTGCAAAAAGGATCAGAGTTCCTTTACCTGGGGATATACTTATTCTCTGATATCTACTTTGACATAAACGATCTGTAATGAAGCTGGTTTCATCTGGGGTCCCTGACTGAAATCTGGTGTCTGATGAGAAGGTGAAGAGAGCATTGTCCATCCTTGTTTCCTCTCTGCTCTGTGAGGTACTAAATAACTTCAGGCACCTGTTGTGCAGCTTGTGCTGGCATTGAACCAGAAGAAGCTTTGTATGTTCGCTAATGAGATCAATGCTGTTGGGAGCAGACTCGGTGCTAACTGTTAACTTTAGTTCATGATGTTTTGTGCTGTCTGTTTTTGTCCTGTGTGCCAGAAATAGGTTTCTCCAGTACACAAAATCTGGCTGCCTGGCACCTTTTTTTTTTAATGTTGTGTCCTCGCACGCGATGTTATTGGAGTGTGGTTTGACTTAAGACAATACTGGTCCATCATGGGATGATGAATATAGACATGGTTGTTGTGGTGGTTTAACCCCAGCCAGCAACTGAGCCCCACGCAGCCGCTCGCTCGCTCCCCCCGCTGGGATGGGGGAGAGAATCGGAAGAGTAAAAGTGAGAAAACTCATGGGTTGAGATAAAGACAGTTTAATAGGGAAAGCAAAAGCTGCATGCACAAGCAAAGCAAAGCAAGGAATTCATTCACTGCTTCCCATGGGCAGGCAGGTGTTCAGCCATCTCCAGGAAAGCAGGGCTCCATTACGCGTAACGGTTACTTGGGAAGACAAACGCCATCACTCCGAATGTCCCCCCCTTCCTCCTTCTTCCCCAGCTTTATATGCTGAGCATGACGCCATACGGTATGGGATATCCCTGTGGTCAGCTGGGGTCAGCTGTCCCAGCTGTGTCCCCTCCCAGCCCCTTGTGCCCCCCCAGCCTCCTCGCTGGTGGGGTGGGGTGAGAGGCAGAAGAGGCCTTGACTGTGTGTAAGCACTGCTCAGCAGTAACGAAAACATCCCTGTGTTATCAACGCTGTTTCCAGCACAAATCCAAAACATAGCCCCATACTAGCTACTGTGAAGAAAATTGACTCTATCCCAGCCGAGACCAGCACAGTTGTTTAGATTCTTAAATGCAGGAGAGGCACAAATCTGTG
This sequence comes from Mycteria americana, assembly GCF_035582795.1. Taxonomy (NCBI): domain Eukaryota; kingdom Metazoa; phylum Chordata; class Aves; order Ciconiiformes; family Ciconiidae; genus Mycteria; species Mycteria americana. The sequence goes on from NC_134369.1 coordinate 43,782,562, forward strand.
GGATATATTAAGTTAAAATCTGGGAACAGGTGCAGCCTCCTTCTGGGGTAGTAATGGGGATATTAAAAGAACAATGTCCTAAAAATGACAGAAGTTTAATAACAGTGACAGTAAGAACGGGTGGCGTTCACTTTTCAGCAGAACGTTGGTGGCATTCAAAGTTTGCTTTCTTTAAACTTGCTGTTCTCACAAGAGCTCTGGTACTTTTCCCTGTTCTGAATGGAGATGGTGAGAACTTCCTGAAAGAGTGACAGCACTCGCATGTTACTCATGTCTTAACTAGAGCTGTGAAGTGACCTATGGACCATGTAGTGGTGATGAAGCTGAAGGAATATCCTGGGTCTTGGTTTCCCTTCCCTACATAAGAGCGGAGTCATTTGGCTGTGTCACTCTCGGACAGGTTCATGTGATGACAGATACACTGAGGGCAGAATCTGTACTTTCATCTTTTATTAGGTCTGCTCCCAGATCTCAGACTTTCATACGGGACCAGATATCTCGGCTTACCTCTTTCTGGATAGGGTGCTGTGATCTGGATAACATAGCAATGGTGGGTTTTGAATATTGTTTTTGAATTGTCCCAAAGAAAAAGGAAAAGTTGTCTAACACGTATTTTAATTCAGTTGAGAACTGTTTGTTCATCTATACTAAACTTCTTCTGTTCTCTTTTTTAAAATGTGGATTTTAAGAGTACATTTCTTCCATCCATTTCTCTGAATCTCTGTTGTGAGCAAAATACGATTATCTATCAGCAGCTGTGCATGAAGAACTTTGCTGAGGAGCCAGTCTGCTGCTTTCCAAACATTTTCTTGTTTTCTTTCTTTTGCAGTGACTCAGTAGACACAAAATCACCCTGAGCACTATGATCTGTTTAAATTCTATGGTTATTTTGCCACAGTTGGAATAAACAAGCATAAATTGTTTAGAAACTTCCATTAGCTGTGTTTTTAAATAATTCTCTCCAATAACTCACTTGAAATTTTCACCCTGCAGATGTTAAACATGTAGGTGTCAAAATCATCATCTGCTTGGGCTGCTCCCTCCAACCCTGTTATGGTAGTATTACTAAATTGTGTCATAATTATTTACAAAGCTACATAATTTAAATTACTATAAATCTCAGCTTTTGATAACCCTTCCAACTATAAATCTTTTGCTTCTCAAATTACTATAGAAATAACTTCTGGGGAAAAAAAAAAAAAAGGTGAGTCCTAACAAAGAAAAAAAAAGGCCACATAAATACCAAATATATACGATGGTACTTGTACTTTTTAAATCAAAATTGACACAAGACCATTATGAAATGTACTCTGACCAATGTGTAGATATTCATGGACAGTGTAAGACTTCTGCAACAGAAAAAATGCAGTATTTGTGTACTATTCATGTTTTATATTCATACGGCATCAGAATTTACCTCAATCTGCTATCATACAAAGCTATTGCTGAAACAAATAGTCACTAGAACCATTATTACATTTTCACATATCTGGCACAATGTTTGAAGATGTGCAGACGTAGCATTTTTCTAATCTGTAATGGGATGAGCATATGTCTTACCAGCCTTTACCTCAGACATTTCACAGCCTAGGTATCCCAAAACCTCTACAGCATTTCAAACAGATCCTGAGACAATTATTTCTCTCATTTGAGCACAATAAATTTAAGTTTTCATTCAACTTGCTAGTTACATGGAACTAGTTAAGTACCATCATTTCTATCTCTAGGTTTTTGCTTCTAAATCTTCCAAGGGTTGTGTCCGTAGGCTGAGCTCGCAGTCATAACGGCCAACTTAAAGCTCCTCAATATATTTGAGTTAATTTCTGAGTCTTTGCTGTTTCTGTAATGTGCATTTGATAGAAACTAAGATAGTGCCCTACTGACCATATTAGAGCTTCAATTTCAAGAGGAGACTTGAACTGCTTCTGCTTGTGACTCTGCTACATTATATAGCAAGACAGGACAAATGTGCTTTGTATTGATGATATCCCTTACACAACAAAGCTAAGAAAACTGGCCACAATTGTATTCATGCCGTCCCAAATATCATTAAATAGAAATCACATTTACATGAGAGCACAGACGAAAGGGAAAGAAAGTGGCAAAATAACAGATCAAAGGAAATACTTTTTCACGAAGGTGCAATGTGATTTTGGGACTCGTAACCAAAATAATTTCCAAGTGCAGAGTTTAGCAAAAATTCAAGAAAAGGATTAAACGTACAAATGAATTTCAAGCAGAAAACATTGCTTGAATACAATGATGAGCAACAGAACATTATGATAACAGATCATGATATTGAAAACAGAGCACTATGATTAGCAGAGCGTTATACATAAAAGCAAATATTTGTGCTTCTGTATTTGGACCAGAGTCTTAACAGCTTGGATGAAGATCGTGTCCTTTTTCTTTACCTCTCAAAAAGCTGAGTGTTTAATCTAAGCTGATCTTCTAAACATTCTCTGTGGTACCAGGGGAGAAGGAGAGAGAAGGAACTATTTCTTTGGCATTTTAAAGCTCTGGTTCGGCAATGCGCTCTTTATTTATCTGCACCAGACCAATACTTCATCAGGTCCAGACAGCAGGAGCTCCACTGCTCGTGCAGAGCTTGGGTAGCTAACGCCATCGGTGAGTGAGGACGGCTGCATTCAGTACTGCGATCCAGGGCAGGTACAGAATCAAACCACGCAAGGCTCCTTCAGGACTGTGCCATGAATATGATCTATGGTGATTACTTTTCTAATATCATCTGTGTCTAGACAGATGAGTATGTTCTTGTTAGCTGATGAGTTGTGTTAATGGCACTGGTAGGAATGTGTCTTCAGACAACCATTTACTTCCTCTGAGAACTGCATTTATGATGTTCCACGAAGACTGTACACAATTCAATAGATGCTGAAAAGCCTCTGAATGTTTTTCATAGTCTCGATGCTTTATTTTAAATAGCATGTCATTTACAAGACTCCCAAAGACAGATAGCTTTCCCTGCTAGCTTACAGTCACTCTGCAATTATATGGAACAGACGTTGAAATGATGATGGTGGCGTCTCACTGCTACATTTTGCTGCTGCTATGATCTAATGTATTTCAGCAACAAGCAATTCCCTCTGCATTTTGTATTCATCAGATGTCGACATTAACACGCTGTCACTTCTATCAGCTATACTCAGTTTTTTTCAAACTTGAAAAATGGTTTTTAATCTAGAAAAAGTGCTGCTATGTCACTGTAACTGTAAAGGTGGACGTTACCCAACGCCAAGGTAGAATGCTGCCTTACCATTTAAAACCTTCCCCTGAGTGTTAAGGTATGTATCTTGGCCTTTACGGAGCTAAGTGTGCTGGGCCAAATTTTGCATGCTGAATGCTCAGCCTGTGCTGTTCTCTGTAAGCATCTGCTTTTGACAAAAACACCCAGCCGATGTGCACGCTGACATCTGTAGCTATAGTTTAGTTTATTGTTGATGGCTTAAAAACACCTGTTGATGTTCTGTCCATCTTTGATCGGATTAAAAAAGGAATGAAAAAAAAAAAAAATACACACCAGATTTAGCTCACGGATAGCATCACGCTAATGCTACTGAAAAATTCTCTGTGAGGTTCCAGCCTTTCCTAAATATGCTGCACCTCCCTGCGGGCCACGTGCTTGTTTATTTCACAGCGCTATCACTTATCCTTTGAGAAGTTCACAGTTCACAGCACATTCTGTATCTCCTTTTTTATCTCTGTGATATAAAAGTCTGTCAGGTTGGTTTTTATAATGGAAGAAAGGATGGAGTTCTAGGAAACAAAGGAAGGGTATTTGTTTGGTTTTCATCCCCGTGGCTGTAAATCAAGAGATCAAAGAAATATTGAAAATGCATCACACTAAAATGGTGAGTAAAGTAGAGGGAATTTTCGAGGGGTGATTTGGATATTAATACATGTGGAGGAACCTGAGAAAATACAAACATTTTGCTCTACCTGTCTATTTATTTCTCTCTATATATCTGGTTTACAAACACTGATAGCTTCATATCGCAAAGAAAGTTCTTTTCACACTGCCTGCTGGTTGAAGATTTCATTTCTTGTACATCTCTAAAAATACACAGAAAGATAAAAAAAAATCTGCGTGCAGCAATTTACCACCATGCTGGGACTTCCTCTGCATATGCTCAGTGTTTTAAAACTGCATCAGCAATGGAAAACTGCGCACGCAGCATTTATTACTGACCTGCACTAACTCCTCAGTCACCAGGCAAAACTCACCACCGAAATTTTTTCCCTCTGCTCGTTTGTACCAAGGCTGCACCTTTGTGCACTGTACACAGCTGAACAGTCTTCAAAATCAAAGCCTCATGCCTAAGCACAATCTTGTTCCTGGCATGTCATGCCAGGCCCTTTTCTGTGTGAGTGCTTTGATGCAGCAGCAGCAGTCAGGAAAAATAACAAACCAAGAACAAACGGAGAGAGGAAGGAGGCAATGCAATGTGTTCTCGTCTCTCTAGGCTTCTGCATTAAAGCTAATATGTGCAACCCCCCTGGTCTGGGTAAGTTTCTCTTCATTAGCATTGTTTTCCTTAGTTACTGTTTCCATCGGTCATGCCTGGAGACCTCATTCTCACATTCTTGTAAATACACCAGTGAAAACGTAAAGGATTCAGGCTGAGAGCAAGAGACTATTTCCAGCCATTCCCAGTGTAGGAAGAACGGCACACCCATTGATTCACCCAAACTTGCACCTGGCCATCAGCAACTGGAAATGTTCTGCGTGGTAGTATGCAATATCACCAGCCCGGGAAGTCTGCAAGAACGATGAAAGCACTTGTTTCCCTTCTATGGAGCTCTTCTTTGCTCAGGAGTGGCTGTTCTCAGTGACTGATGCTCAGCTCTGAGTCTCCTAAGGGACCCTCATCTTACTCTGTTCTGCCAGAAGAGGCCATGGCACAGGATTGAGAGCAGGCATCACAGATGAGGCAATTCAGAAGAACCTCTAGGACTTGTAAAAAGACAGGCATGGTTTCCAAAGGGAAAACTATTGCGTGCACAAAGACAAAAAAAAAACCCAAACCAAACTTATGTGAATACCACAAAAATGCAGTAATGCCAAGAAACATGGGGGAAAAAACAGGGCCACCTTCAAAGTCAATGAGAGGCAATACAGGAAAGCACAATGCAGGTCATTTCTATCTCAGGCACAGCTTCTGGAGGGAACCAGACAAAAGCTTTCTCCATTTTTCCTCCTGGTAGAATAGGACTGCTAACACCCTGGCTAGTGGTGACACTGAAATACCACGTTCCTACTGACACTGTCTTTTCACCTCAAAATGGTGGCAGTTCTGTGGAGGAGGTCTCCTTGGTTTCCTCTCTGTAGAGAGGACAGAGATGAACGATTGCGAAGAGAGGAAGGCTTTTCACTAGAGTCAGGGGATGGTCCTTCAGGTCAGTTCTGGGAATCTATTCGTGCAGCTGCAGCCAAAGCAGCTGAGAAGGTACCACAATGCAGCAGAGGACATCAGCGCCCAGTTTCACAATGGTACTGCGACTTCTGCTCCCGGGCCCCGCTGCGACCTGGGGTGTTGCGAGGTGTGTGTTGGCAGGCTTTCAGCTGCAGACACCTGAACCCCGGGTAACACTACAGGAGTTTCATGGCTTTGGCCTGTCAAGCACATTTTTATCCAACTTCTGTAGGTGAATAGGCATTCACATAAAAACAGAAGAATAATGGCCTGATATTAAGCAGATTTATGATCTCTTTGTGCCTTCAGCCTTTACCTAGGGGAAAGTCCTATTAAATTCAGTCAAAATTTGCATAAACTGAGATTTTAGGAATGAATAAGAATGTGGATTAAAATTGCTTTTCTGTGTTTATTTATGGCAGCACTAGCTATACACTGGGCAAGTTACAAACACTTAGAGATGATAGTGAGTTCACTCTACGAAAACAAACACTGGATTGCATTTAGAGAGACATAGAATAAGCTAAACAACTACTCCACTTCAAAGTTGTCTTCAGTACTTGCTTCTACTGGCCTGTCCGTACGGATCTGCCAACGGGTAACCAGTAGGCTGAGAGCCAGTAGGGAATACTGAGATCTTCTTCCTCACTTGAATTGATGCTTTCTTTACCTTATTGTGAATTACTGTCAATAGCTGATTTTACTGAGTTTGCCTAGGCTCACAGCTGTCCTACTGTAAATGCATGTTCTTCTTATGTTTCCTTCATATCTCTTATTTCTTTAGGTTGCTTGCTATGACTACTTAAGCGATCTGCCCTTAATCAGCTGTTTATAAGCAGATGTCATAAAATGCCTATGAGCAGATTTCACTTTTTCTTGCTTTTTGCATAATCCAGAAACTAATATGTCGCTGGGGGTGTTTCTCTAGCACAGTTGCTTACTTCCATTTTGCTATCATCTTCAATTTTATCAGTAAAAATCCTTTTGATTACTCCTTTCCCAGATTAGCAGAAAAATCCCCTTCTGAGTCACAGATCGTGTTACTGGGTGTGGGCAATGCCAAGCTTCTACTTTTGCTTTCATTATATTAATATGACTTTCCCGTTGTCATATCAACAGGAATAAGTGTTGGTAACAGATAAATAGAGGATGGGTTAAATTCCACAAGTGTCTTTAATGTTTATACTTTTACTGCTGTTGGCTGTAGTAATTGCACTTAAACTCCCTATCTGCTTTCCAGCTTCAATTATTAGCTGATGTCACTTGTGTTGTAAGGCTGGAATTCACTAAAATAATACGAAATGGATCCAAGTAGCCTGCAACTATTATTCTCTCAACTGAAATTTTTCTCCACTTGGACATACCAGTTCTTCAAACGCTGACCCAATAGCAGGACTTAGTACCTGCATCAGCATTTAGAAAGCAAACAAAAAGCCCGAAGCAAATAAAACCCCATAATGCCATTAGAAGATATAAAGCAGAAAGCTACTACACACTATATTCTCTAGGAGCTGTCTGCATCATGTGATTTTTAGAGTATTATATTTGCAGTGTTAACCAGTAGGAGCTCATTGGAAAAGGTTGGCATCCTTCGAGAGATGACATTAACCTAGATGGCTTCTGACTGGAAACCACGCTAATGAATTGATTCAAGCCAACCAAATCAGTCCATTTCAAACTTTGAGAGACTTCTGAACAAAGATCTGTCTAACACCCACTCAATATGGATCATCCTTCAAAGTCTTCATCCTGTGCCATGAAAATTCAGGGGAGTTTTCTCTACTGTCTTTCATGGAAACAGGCTCAAACATGTTATCCTGCCCACAGTGAAGTCAGCATCAAAACTGGCAGACTCTACATTCATTGCAAGAACAAAATTGTCAACAATTTAACATCTGAGAAAGCTGAACAGAGAAACACCATGTTCTCCATTGTTATAAATAATAAAAAGCAATAAAACAAAATGATTTTTTCTTAATTATCAATAAACCAAAAAACCCATGTTAAAATCTTTTAATTCAGGAGAAACTCTTATAACTATACTTTGGCTAAAGATTAGAAATATATAGTATAAACACTTTTTTAAAGGTCGACACATTTGCCCAATCTGTATTCTTATTATTGTTTTACCAACTTCGATCAGGTGTAACTTGATGTATAAATGCAAAATGATTTGTGAAATGAAAAAAAGACTCTTTTCCTACAGACAATGATCTTAGATGCCACTGAATAGGTAAGACTTGCATGTCTTTTCTTTTTAAACATCATCCTGTTTATACAAATATTTACATTCTGGTTTAAACTCTTTATATTTTAAAATAACAATGAACATGTATTTAATGAAGAACAGTATATAATAATGTAGTAGTCACAGAGCCAATAGAGACTTTTCTTAATCTTCTTCAAAACCTTCTCTTAGATAAAAGCTTGTTTTCAGTTAGGGGCAAAGATATTACAGCCTTTGACTAGTAAATATGTGCACATATATGTGCACTAGTAAATATGTGCACACTGGACTGCGTCCAGTCATGTTTCAATTTTAACAGGGATGCAACAATCTTGATGCCAAAACGTTGAATGTAAACATCAGAGCAAGATTATGTTAACTTGATTGATCTGCATTGATGACCTGCATGAATAGTCCAAGTTTGTCTATCTCATTTGCATTAGACGTAATGGAGAGAGCAAAAAGTCATGATAAGAAGCATTTTTTCCCTATAAGGGAATGAGCATGTCACTATCTAACTCAGTAGGGTCACTGGGAACTCTGCCTTTCTGGAGAATTTTGGATCAGAAGTGATCAGAGTTCAATAAATAACAAAAGTGATGAGCAGCAAAGGCTACATGCAAATAATGTCCATTTCCTTAATGAATTGTTTCACTCCCACGATCAGTCCTGGAATGTGTTAACTGCACAAGCTGTAATAGAAACAAGAGAAACTTCTTTTTTTAGTGGTGTGCACAGCTGCCAAACTTGTTATCACATCACAGACATTCCCCACGAGTTGTGTATATCCTGCATGCTTGTGCTTTCTTATCACTGAACATTACAGTCTATGTTGCACTACGTATTGCTCAGCTGCTTCCCTTTCATGGAGGCTCATTTATCATGTGTTTTGGCTTGTGCAAGGATGAGGTTTACGGTCTTTTAGTTGCTGCCTGATTCACTCCTACTTTTCATAACTTCTCAGTATAGTCAACTGTATTTGTTCTTAATGAGTGTATTAATTATACTTAATCACCCTGTTTAGCTGCAAGAAACACAAGATCCCCTGACCATACGTCTTTGATCACTGTTCTCCATGAAAGCCAAACGCTATCAGAAAAGGGTCCCCACTCCCCTTCCTCAGTGACACTATCCCATTTCTTCCGTCCCATCCCTTCCCAAAGCTGTACATTCTTAGATTTTCCTGAATGTATTTTCCATATCCATTTGGGCTTTGGTCATTCTGCTTCCTCAGGCATTGTCCTCTCTCAGCTTCACCTTTGGTCCTTCCCCTGTTTTCCTGATACACCCTAAGAAATTCAACTTACAGTTTATCAGACCCACAGCTACAAGCTGTGACAATACTGAAATACAAACACATAGGATATATTAATTCTGTGCACATTTTAAATCCAGATAGGCAAAATGTAGAACACTGCTCGTTCCTCTTATACGTTGATGAGGAACAGTGAGCTGGGCCAACAGGGGTAAAACTTCTCTGGAAATGTTACCGAGATTTTGTCCTGAGGTTTTCCTTTTCCCAATGGATTTAAATACTGCACCGCAGTTATGTTGCCACTGAACACAATATTTTGCACCAAAGCTGGAGGAGAAATATTCCAAGGCAGAATCTGAGTTTCTTCTTCCGGTGCATGTACGTTGTTTTATCTGTTGATATTTCTCTGAGAGAGCAGCCAGGGGATAAAATGAAGAGCATCTTCCTTCAGTGGCGCAAAAAGCCTGTACTTCAGCAAGAGGTCCATCTCTTGGCATGCATTGCCTAGAGCTTTGCTTTTCTGGTGCACTTTGTTTTGCTTTCTATTCTTACAGTCTACAGGCTCTTTCCTGGAACTGGTGCCTCAAGACCTTTCCCTTCTGGATGCTCCTTCTACCCTCCCCCACACTAACTGCATGTCAGACTCTGCCAGCTCCTGTTTTAAGAATGCAATGTTCTTGGGAGCCGACAAAAACATAATTTGCAGTGGCGTTTCATTGATGTACCCGGCTTCCCAAGGGTCGGGGTAACGGCCTGCAACAATGTGGCCTGCAAAAAAAAGCCAGTAAGTTGCTTTTCAAAATCAGTAATGCACACAGAGCAAGTCACGCTCCTCCGCCTTGCTTCTGCTCTGTCTCTAAAACTTTGAGTTCCCATCTGTCAGTATTTTCTCTGGGACATCTTGTGTCTCAGTGTAATCTTCCCTGCCATTTTCTTTGGCAACATTCACCAGGAGTCTCTCAGGCCATTAAGGCAACTCGAGGTGGACAAGATCTCATCTATTTTATCCACACCCCGTGTTCTTTGAAGAAATCTCTGGATATCTCTTTTCCTAAGGGAAAACGCAGGCAGCAAACAGCAGGTAGCTGTAAGCCTACTTCAGTCATGTACACGTTTTCCCTGGAGGTCAGATAATTAGCTCAATAAAGCCTGAGATGTGAAGTTCAATATGATTTGAATGCCTAAACCCTTAGGTTTCTTTTAAAAACCTAACTTTCATTTGCGATATATTTTAACCTTTTAGGCTAATTAATCACCCGGACAAGGGCCTTTAAAAGATATTAATCTGGAAAACCTAAAGACATTATTGTGTCCATAGGCCTGGAATTAGGGCTTGGCATAGTGAGCCTTTTAACCCCCCCCATCCATCCCCATCATCCTTTGAAACACACTGCCTGAGCAGCACATGGTTAAAGGAACAATCCAAGCCCAAAGCTGTGCTTGTGTTTCAAAATCTTCAGGGCTTACTGTAGCACCTGCAGCTACGTCGGAGTTGTCCTGTGTCCTTGAACTCTCAGCCACTGGTTCCCAGCTTTGAGATGGGGAGCAGTTCGGGATGGCCGGGTTACTGCTCCTGGCCCCTTTCAGTGCCAGGTCAGACAGATTACGTGAAACCATATTGGTAATGGTTTAACAACTTTGTAGTGAAATATATTAAAGAGTTTTCATGGGATTCATCTTCTGCTCCTCATCACATTGAAACAGCAGGAATTTACTGTCTGGAGCAGCTGTGACATATTTACTTCTTAAACTGCTACAGCTGTTTCCCAAGCAAACTGAGGAGCTTGGCACTGATGCCCCTGTACTTTTCCATTCATACAGCCTTTGAAGAGGAAGGTCAGACCCTCTTAATAAGCCTCTAGCCCTCTGAGGGCTGAAGGACTTCCTTGGCCATTGGAGGAAAAGCATCCTGGCCTAAGCAAATGGGTTTGCTGCGTGGCTGAACACCGGGTGTAGTGTGAGGCTCTGGTCTCAGTCCCAGGTCTTAAATACTGATGCGCAGTCCAGAGTTGCTTCTGGCTTGAGTCACTTGACATTAACTCTTCTTGCCCTATCGCTATGACCAAGATCAAGCAGCTTCTTTGGTAAAACCAGCTCTGGGAAATAGGCACAGGCTGTGCAAGTACCAGGAAAATCATAGAGCTAGCCCCTAAAACAACTGCAACCATCGCCGTGCCCGACCGATTGCTGTCGTAGCCTTGCAGAGGTCTGCTCATAAACCAGAGCAGCAGTCGCGAGTGGCTTACGTCACCAGGGTCTGAGCCTTATTCCCAAGGTCTGCACTCAGCATAGTTTGCACGGGAGATGTTGCTGCACTGGGACGCCAGTAGCTCCCTGAGAATGCCGCAGAAAAGCACAGGGGGTGAGCGGGACGTGGGGGAGCGCGATGGCAGCCAGACAGGGCATCGGTAACGTTGGCACAATGGCTCTGTATGCACTACAGAGAAACACTCTGAGGCCGCCACTGCCTTTTCACGTGAATGATTGATTCTCTCTGTCACCCCTTCTATCCCGGGAGAGGCCAAACAATCCAGAGGAGACTGAATTACTGAGCATTTATTGAAAATAAAAGAGTGAGGCTAATAATTACCTCAAGCTCAGCTTAGGAGTAAAATAGCGGTAATCAAATGAGCTGGGGATAGCATCAAGCCCTGTGCCTGTAAAGGGACAACATGAAAAGAATAACAGGGGCTTTATACCATCATCATAATCAAGTTGAATGAGTGCACATTAGCCATCACACTGATGTTAATAAGAAGTGAAATATTTTTTTCTGGATGTAGATTAACTAACAAGTGAATCCTATGCATTAGTAATAGTGGAAATACTTTGTTTAAGCCAAAGAAAATCAGAAACTGTAGCTCTCTACCACCCGTTCTCATGAAGAAACTCAGCTGCGAAGATTTTTCAGCCAGCATGGAGCAAGGCTGCATGCAGGGCAGATCCCAGCATCATCCAGCCCTCTAGCAGCATTCGCAGACTGACACGGCAGCCAGCTGCCCATCCAGCTCTCCCAAGGCTTGGCAAGACTTCCAGGGTCAACGCAATGCAAAAAACCCAGCAAGTTGTTCTGCGCAGTCACTTGGAAGTGCGGGTTGCAGTAGCAGGGGATGGCAGAGCTCAGCAAGAGAAGCTACAAATATTTCAGCCCACGGGAGTGTAAATCTCTCTCTAGTCAGTGGCTGCTCTAACTGCTTTGGGACAGCAGCCAGCTGGATATTGCATAGCTGCACTCCTGTCGGGGCCTGGGTGCTAGGCCTCTTTCCAAAGCCTGGCAATTAAACCAGGAAAACATTCAGTTGGGGGATAATTTAAAACCTTAACTGTAGTACTAACCAGAACAGGAAATTCCATCATTTAACAAGATTGGTAATGGTTGTTTGCCCTACAATGAAGGGAGAAGCATGGAACGAAACCCAATGCTGTGAATAAATCTCTGCCCTCCCCCCCCCCGGTGAATCAAGATTCACCTTTGTAGATACTTTACGGGGTAATTTCAACCTAATCGTAAAGAAAGAGGAACAAAAAAGGGCTCTTCCCTGCTCCCCCACGCAAGGGGCTGCTGAGCACGTCCGAGGAGCACTGCGCTCTCCTGGGGATGCTGCTCGCCAGCAGCTGAAGTACGGCTGTCCCCGGCTGCCTATCTGACCAGGGAGGTGCGCTGCTTAGAGCAAGGACAGTGAAAGAGCGGGGCTGTATTTGGAAAAGTATCTCTGTCACGACATGTCAGCCCGCAGGTGCGGTCAGGATGGGCCGTGTTTGCTGAAGTGAAAAGTGCCGGAGAAACTGCCAGTGGCTAAACTGACAGGGAACGTTCAGTGTCATGTTTCTGCACATCAGTAAACTTCAGGATGTCAGTGGGTCTGTCCCTGAAATTTTTGGTGGTTTCTTTTGGCTTGTGAAGAACCATGGAGTGATTGTAAACTCTTTATGTGTCTGTAGTCCGTGAAAGACCTTTGCTTTGAATGTTGCTTTGCTATGTGTAAGTACTGGTATCCCTGTTGGAGCAGAGACCGAAGCCCAGGGCTTCCCAGGTTGTGTCCTTACTAAGGATATTAGATTGTTCTTTTAAACTCTTTGTCCTAATGAATATTTAAGTGTTTTATCCAGACTGTTTCATTCAATCTTCTCTAGCAGCAGGAAGTGGTGGTGCTAAATGGCCAGGGAAGGCTTTGAGAAGGAAGGAGGTAGTGTAGGTAGCAGCAATGTGAACATGTAGCTGGAAGCTACTGCTAATTCTCAGAATAATTTTTTTTTCTGCTTTCATCTGCTTTTTGTTCCCGCCTCAATCTACTGTTTGGGCAGAGCTTGATATGAAGAGTGTGTGGTGGAGGCAAGCAGGAAAAGCAGGAAAAGCAAAAAACCCCTTGCGCTTGCCCTGGCTTCTCCCCCTGAATTGCTGACTGCTCACCTCAGCCCAGCCAGGCTGTGAAGTGCCAGAGGGCCTGCCACACTCCGAGTGGTTTTATGCTCTGTTTTGCAAGACAGGAGTGATGCGACGTGGGCGTTGATGTCTAGAAGAGGATGTAACTGGGAATCTTTATGGCAGTCTAGAAAGTGGCAGCAAAGTCCGTGAGCCCTCAAGCTCCAGCCTTGCTGCTAGTGCTTCTTGCTAGAAAGCTTAGGTTGTTGCCTCGTCTGCCAACCGACGTCTATGAAGCCCATTCTTAAGCACCTATTTCTCTCTAGAAAACATGAAACTGTGGGCCCAGGACCAGGACTCACTAGGCAGCAGGATGCTTAAAAGTTATGCCTTAAAATGTTGAACCTAATTCACCTTTAGGAATTAAACCCCTATTTATTTCCTCTATACAGTACTGTTTGCAATCCAGCAAGTGCGATTAACTCATGTCTCAGTCTCTATAGATAAATAATGCTTTTCATTTGCTTAAATCCCTCTACAAGGGCTTGCCTGTTTGAGAACTCGTCAATAAGGCTGGCAGGGGGACTGCTGTATGTTTCTAATCCTTTAACCATTTGTTTACAAACACTTGGGTGTCTATGCTGTGCAAATTAGTCAATAAGAGGAGAATTTAACAAAAGGCAGATGAAAGAGGGTTCCATTTTAACAGTTTATTTTTTGATTTCTGAGAAAATAAACAGAAAATCCTGTTTTTCAGGAATTTACCTCCCTTAGCATACCAATACTAATGCTACCAATTCCTTGGCACTCCTTTTTGAGACACTTGCTCTGGGTAGCTGTCAGAGTCCAAGTCAGAGAGGTGGGGTGAGACAAAAATATCTGTTCCATACTTGGGGGATATCTTGAGTGAAAAAACCTCACAACCTTAATTTAACATCACTAATAGGATTTTAGTTCTAAAGCACTCGATTTGCATGCATGGTCTTCATTTGTACACTCTCATTCCTGCACCTCAGTGAGCACGGCTAGTTAAACCTAACCCCATTTGGCAAGGGAAATTGAAGCACAGATCGGAGTGCCTTGTGTTGTACAGGACACACCTGCAAATCTATACAAAGTCAGGACCTCTGCCATCTAACACAGATATTGGACTACACTGTTCGATATCAGTAACGTATATATTGTTTTTAAACTTAAATTAAATTCAATTAAAACATCATCCCTATATCAGCTCTTCTGTCATATCTCAGAGGTAACTGTCAATGTATTGTTAAAATTATGTTAAATACACATGTACATAAAAATAAACTTATCCTGAAGGAAAATAATACTAGAAGCCATTGATTTTCACGAATGGCTTGATTTTGGCTGATACCAGTTGGGGGTACCAAGCTTTAATAGATATGAGCATTGACTCTGGAAAGATGCCTCAGCGTGTTTCCAAAGGTGCAGATTTTAAAAAACCCAAACAGGAGTAATTTGAAAATAATAGGCTATAATATTCTGTAGTGGGACTCTGTAAATGCAGTAAGTGTTGCTACATGCTTTTGGGTTATTTTTTCTAGAACGCTGTAGTGTTTTTATAAGATTGTTTAGACAGATGTTCTTCCTTTTTTTTGTGTAAGAACTCTTTGCTCTTCTGAGGCTCAGAGATATTCCTTCTGATGTTGAACTGACATCTGGTCTCTCTGTGGCAGGATGTCTGCAGGTAGAGTTGCTGTGGAAATACATCTGTTAGATAATTTAAGTACACAAAGTTTTAGAGTTGCGGCAGACAACGAATTTATAAGCACACAAATCCTGACCTGTCTTAAATATATGTCCTAGTGAGTGTGAGAATTTAAGGACTTTTCAGATCATATTTTTCTCTTAGATGTTTCTGCTGCATCTTGAAAGTACAAGGACAGATTAATCTGATCATTAACACGACACTTAGTTCTTGAGAATCCGAACCGTTACACAGCAATATTTCCATGAGAGGCTCAAGTCACAGACAAATTGGAGAACTCCTGAACCAGAGCGAGCAGTATTAGAGATACTGAGACTTACAGTTGCCTGGTTGTGAGACTGCTGGCTCCATGCTTGGTCAGTCACTTTGTAGGGATGGATGAGCATGGGAGAGGTCACGACAGTGCTTATCCTCACTGCCCTGTCCCACTAGGATGACGTAGTGGGATAACGGGATAGACTTTCAGTTCAAAGAACACTTTTGTATTTGAATCAGTCAGTATCAACAAATACTGAGCTGGTTATCTTTGGTATCTACTGACCATTGAACTGTTTTCCCCTTTTCTTCTTCAGATATTCAAAGTTTTACACTACTGAACTTGTCTCTTTCCAAAATGCAGAGCTCTCATACTTCTGTCTAGGATTTCCACAGGGAAAAAAATTGGGTGCATGCACTATGCCATTCATGTGCCATAAATCCAACTTCTGGATGTGTCAGGCTTGCTGCGCATACATTCAGAGTCAGCCTGAGCATGTTTAGTTCTTATCTGCTCCAACCAGGGTACCAGACATCCAGAAAAATAGCCAAAGTCCTCCTCTTACATCCAGACATGTCCAGAGTAACTCAGACACACAGCAGGCAGACAAAGAATTAGATTGTGGCTCATTCTGTGAAAGAAACAATGTGGTTTCCTCGTGCTTTTTGAACCCCTTTGCAAGGACTGCCTGCAGTCAGAGATGAGGAATAATGCTGTGTTCTTCTGTACAGACTGATGCTACTATCCTTCCGCAGCAAACAGTGCTACCGCCTCTCCCGTATCCCACATTCCAGCAGAAGATGGAATCCCTTGAAGTGGTGTGGAAGGGCTTACTCCTCTGTGGTCTCAGCCCCCTGGGTCCTGCACTCCTCTTCCAGCCAGGTCAGGTGTGAAGCTGCCTTAGATGGTTATTTGCGTAAAGCATGAAGTCTGTTGCAACCCGCCATCCTTCCCTTTGGCAACTATGAGTTTCTGTTCAAGTTTTGTCATTTTAGGAGCAAAATGGGAATGCAACTTGGCTGCCAGTAGAACAGGAGAAAAGAAATACAGCTTGGAATTATCCGATACATAATGGCAAATGCTGTCAGAAAAATAAGGTGCATGTCTCTTGTAACCTAAGAATCCACCTAGGTTTGGTGCAAGAACAGGATGTTTGATAAGCAGCTCTCCGTTTACAGTTTTGTTGTCCCAGCCAAATTAAACCTTTTACCTATGTGTGCTGCTGGGACTACCTTTGACAGGATACGTCCCTGCAGAATTCCTGTGCTTACTGGGTTTACTGGTGTTTGTAATCCTACATCTGAATGTATAACTGGGTAGCAGGCCATCTCCCTATTTCAAAACACTGAATGCTAATTAAAGATGAAACTACTTGCTAATGAGTTCTGTATTCACTGGACGGTTTTCACTGTGGTACCTCATTATTTCAAGTCATATAATTGTCCTCTAATAGGAATTCTTATACTGAATCTTATTTCTTTCATGCGAATTTCCATAGGTGTGCCATTTTAAGCCACTACTTCAGCTATGAGACATTTCAAATGAAATAGTGCTATTTAAAGCCAGTGCTTCTCAAGGACAGAAAATCCTTTTTCAAATCACCCCTAGTCAATCAGCTAAAAGCATCAAATTTGTCCCAATCTAATAGTGGCTCCAAAGAGTTAAATACATTCCTCTGGAGCAATGCCACTGAGACAAATTAGATATTCCAAGCAGAACCAGGTTCATTGTGTAGTTTGAACATGTGAGACAGTATTATTCATGGAGTTTTTATCAAGAAAAGATACTGAACTTGTCAGAAAATAGTACGTATTGGGCTAAATTGTGCAATTCTCATTCATGCTTGTGAACATTTGCACAAATAGACCCATTGACTTCCCAATGAAAGTGTTTCATTATGATCATTCCTATTACAGTGATCATTATGTGATTTGAAATAATAAAGCACCACAGTCTCATTGACTTCAGTGACACTACTTGGTCCACCAACATGAGTAAGGGCTGTGCAATGTAGTTAAGAGGATCTTAATAACAAAACCTCTGTTACCAAGTTAAATATAACCCCCACCACAACCCTGCCATGGAATAGTCACAAAACTGCATGGGCGCAAGCTCTCCCATCCCCACTCCGCCCCCCCCCCCCCCCCCCTCCAGTTTTTCTTTCGGAACAAAACCAGCTGTAACTAGAGGCTGAGTTTTACAAACTGAAAGGAGCTTGTAGCAAAAAGAACAAAAGTGCTAGTGTGCAGAAGCCACCCTGCAAAGAATGTTGGCAGGAGAGGAAGCCAGACCCTTCCACTGCTGTAACCTTAAACTATCATTTGTTGATGTTGATGTATTTCTAATAAGTGAGGAAATGAGAACACAAGAAAAAGGGAGATGGAGAACTTGAGACCTTTTGGAGACTAGGCTTTTCACATTTTTATGTAGCCTGGCAAGGCGGAACGAACTCTTTATTGAGTGATAATAACATACACTGCACAATTTACCCTTACGCTTATGTGAATGGGAAGTGCCATAATCTGCAGGCTTTTCATTTTACAGAAGTGAAACCAGTAAAGACAAAATGCTCTGTTGCTCAAGTCCAAAGTGCAGACAGATATGGGATTGTGGCTCCAGTTTCAGAGAGAGCTGATGCTTCTTCACTGAGCGAGCTGTTTAGCTATCAGATAAAGTGGTGTGATCTGGAGCACAGCAGTGCATTACTGCAGTGTGAAAATACTATGAAGTTTGGTCTTTCCATGCATACTAGGAAGGAGTCTCAGTTAAAAGAAAAGCCCATTTTAGTAGCAGTACTGCTGCCTAGGGAGCTGCAGAGCCTGATGTATGGATTAGTCTGTAGCCTTGAGCTGAAGGGTTATCTTTATTTGCAGAAGAAAAAAATCCCTTAGGCATCTTCTAGTGTGTGAAGAAAACAAACAAGTGTCCATAAGCAATCACTTTCTACCTGAGGATCTCTAAGCACCTCAGAAATATGCACCGTCCTTACGCCCACTTGACAAACAAAGTGTGACTGACAGAAGCTGTGGCAAAGCCATGACCAGCACACACGTTTGCTGTCTCATTCTCTCTTCCACCAGAACACAGCACTAAAAGGAGTTTTCTACATCAATTTTACAGCAGCCTTCGACTTTGAATGGCTGAGGTGGAAATCACAGCTGCAGTGAAGTCAACAGCAATTTTGTCCCTCACTGCAGTGTCCCAGTTAAGTAGTAGATATTGTAATAAAAGTATTTCACAGCCATCAACTCTGTATGAATTATCAGCAGCTGTCAGTTTTTATACTGAAAGATAAAGGCCAATAAAAGACATGGTATCTTTTTAAGTTTTAATGCTGTAAGGATGAAAAATTCAGTCCATTCCAAGGGTTAAACCCAAGCTTCTTCTCTAAAGTTTCTATGGCAACTAGATGCAATCTATAGTGATATTGTAGTTAATGAAATGTTTCTTCCAGACCAACAGGGCAACATGTAGCATTCAGTAATGAGGGATGTCTTTGGGGAAAGAACAGTGGCATCAAACCTGCCTTCTAGCAAACTATATTGCATGCTAAAAGCCTGGGGTAAAGTGTGTCCTGAAGTCCAAATTCCCTTCTGTTTATGCACAGTGCTTCCTTCATGTCTGCTCTGATGATGAGAAACACTGGTAATAAGAACATTACTTGAGAAAGAAGAGAGTAAGGAAAGAAAATATATTTGATCACTTCCTTAATTGAATCATAAAAAGAAATAAAAAGCTTGAAAAGAAGATTTTTTTTTTTTGCGTTTGAAAGAGGTTTACTTTTCCTTATAAATGGGATAGCTAAATGTTGACATTTGACGTCAGCATACTATATCATATCTATAAGTGCATATGTGTGAATCGTGTGGATACACATTAAGTCTCTCTGTCCTCATCTTGACTTCCCAGAAGCTGAAATCCGTGTTAGCCTCAATGCAAAACCCAAACCACACATTTTTAGCCCAGATTCATCCCATGGGATAAAGGACAAATCAGATAAAAGATTTGAAACCTGTGCACGTGGATCTGAGAGATGGAGGCAGCAGCTTGGACACACCACTCTGCACCTGAGCAGTGACACAAACTCCCCCTGGTGCCCTCTGGTCCCTTATGGAAGGGGTTGACTGTGCTGCCAAGACCCTCCACTCCTGGGAAGCGGTTCCTTCCCTGTGCACGGGGGCAGAGCTCTTTCCCTGGTGAAGAGGGAGGAGATGGGGGTCAGGGCAGGGCTTAGGGGCCATCCGGTGGCCTTCTGCTCTGCGTGAGAAGGGTTCTTCCCTCCTTTGCTCTTGGGCAAGGCTTTGCAGGCTGCTTAGTCACTTGTTCAAAGCTGTAGCTTTGTCCTTGCAGGCCCTCCAAACTTGCAAGAAATCTCACAAATATGTAGGTAAATATGACCACGGATACGTGACTTTGGGTGTCCAGGTTTAAGATGTTGGCTGTTGAATTTCTATAAGTACTTTTCCTACACAGAGGCCTTGAAGAACTGTATTAATAAACAGTCTATCTGGACCTAATGGATACTTCCCATACTGCCTCCCTTCAGTGCCACATGAACGCAAGTGTCAGAGCATCAGAGAAGGTAGGAACATGCTCTCTCCCTAGGCAAAAGGAAGAGAAACCTAAAAACATCCCCAAAAGACAGAGGTTTAATTTCATGGGATGAAAATTAGTTGTTCTATATGAATGTGCTATGTTTATGTTGTACATGATATACCTACTGTGCTGTAGTAGTACTGCTGTTGTAGCTATGATGGCCTAAGGACGTAACGAAAGCAAACAGGGCCTCCAACACAGAAATCCTTCTGCAGGGCTTGGAAAATAGCTTAGATGCTAAAATGCTGGTCTGCTTCTTCCAGTGCTGTAAATGGATCCAGTAAGGATAAGCATACTTTTTCTTTCCACTCACCTGGCCTTGCTTCAGACATGTGTGCAGAAAAAGAAAGTAAAACAGGTTACATGCAACACAAATTCTTACCCAGGAAAGAGAAATGGGTGGCTTATTTCAGCGGGAGAGTTTCAGAAACGTACTGAATAAGGACTTCAGAAGTTGGCCTTAGGGCTGTAAAGTGAGGGGCAGGTTTGTGCTCAAGCGCTCGCACGCTGGCCGAGGGGCTGTGGGACGCGATGCCATGGTTTCTTAGCCACAAGGTAGATGCTTCATTAGGATCTGTTTTTTTTTTCCAAAGCACTGCTGCACCTCCACTGCACCTCCAAAGCAGTGAGAAGGCTATATGCTTTTAGCTGGACCTGTCAAGGATCTCCAGCTTTGTAGGAGTGACTCTGTGTGGCATTAGATGCTTTCATTTAGACATCTCCATTTGAAGATTTTTAGCAAATCTAGTTTTAAATGTATAAACTGTAAAAAAGAAACCCTCATAGCTGTAACCCTGCCTATGTACTATTAAAATACAGTGGAAAAGACTAAACTCATCTCTAGTGGCGTGCTGGATAAAAAGCAGTGTTTCCTTAGGCAAAATTACCAAGACTTTTTTTTGCTTTCTGGTTCTTGAAGTGGCATTTACAGCCACAGGAAACAAAGAACAAGGTACGTTAAAACATCCTCATAAACCTTATACAGCCACTTAAAATGAAGCACGGTAGTAATTTATTTCCAAAAGGTTGAACTTTGTAAAAATTTTTGTCACTCAGTGAAGATTTCCCTCTCCTTAGCCAGGTTACATTAAAATGCTTAATGCCTGCTCTCTGAGAGGCCTCGTGTCCTCTGTCTCTGCTCCTGTTGCTCTGGTGTTCTCCTTTCTCCACTCATACCAAATACATTTGTAGTTAAAGCATTGATAGTTAAAGCGGTCTTGGGTCCAGAAACTTTATCTTCGTGGACAGGGATGATATTTGCCATTGTTTTAGCAGCTGCATAAAAAAATGTCCTACAGTGTTAAACAGAAGCACTCTGTTTTCAGCTTTCTCCTTATTTTGGAAACTGTTTGGATCACTAAAATAAAAACAAAACTGTGCAGGCAGTAATTTATATGCCTGAGAGAAGGACTTGATGTTAAAAAATGCATAGCAATAACAGTATTCATTTGAGTCAGATGATATGCAGTGGGAACAGTTGAACACTTCTAAAACCATATTTTTACAGCCTTCAGTTGTGTCAAATACAACATCTCACTACAGATCTTTTGCTATTATCTATCTGAGGTTCAGAATAGTATTTCAGTTTGAGATTTCACCTCTGTAAAAAACAAAACAATCAACACGGTCCATCGGGATCACAACAAAATCTTGTGTCATCAGAATTCATTGTACAGTTCACAGCAAATCAGGGCCAATCAGAGCATTTTAGTAGGACAGATAGTCATTTTGGTGCGAGGGTATTGCACGTGTCAGCGTGGCAGCTGCTGTGCTATGAAAAGATCACTGTGCATAGAGCTGAGGCACAAATAAAGCTGGCCTGGAATCACGTTAAGTTTGCTATGGCCAAAGAAATCAGGTTCTTCTGCAAAAGTAAGTCAACTTTGAATTGAGTATGCATTTTGCATTTGTATTGATTTCATGCAAGCTTCATTAGACAACTAGCCCATAAATACACTTGCTTTTTGAGAGCAGTCTCAGAATAATTAATGTGTATGAGCACTGATCCGTTATCTGATGAATTGTGTATTGCAACAACAGAGAAAATTTACTTTGAGACGGATTATGACTTTGCCTTGCAAAGCATTAGGAAACTGAAGATACTGAATACGCGCATCCAGAACATCTCCAGCTATAGACTGAGGCTGCTGAGACCCCGTCCTCTCCTCCCGCCCTGTGTCTGCTCATGTGGCTGCACAAGAAGTTGTTTCAGAGAAGCGATGAAAACTCATCCTACGAGAAAAGGCATTACTTCTTGGTTAGATCAGCTTTCTGGACGAGCAAGGCTAGGAACACACAGGCAGGAACAAGGCGGAAAGGCTTAGGTGGACTTAAGTTGCCCTGGAGGCAGTCTCTGAGGCTGCTTTTGCATCCCAGTGGCAAAATTCCTGAGAGGGGGGTTGGAGGACCAAACCTTTTGGGTGTATATTCAGTGAAATTTGTTGCTTTCAGGAGGAAGGGACCTGGAAAGCCATGGTATGAAGAGGCTGCTTCACCTTTGCCCACTAGGTAGGTCTAGGTATACAGATCTGCATGTGTAGCTTTCGCTTGCCTTGCTCACAGTAATTTGGCTGGTACAGAGTTACAAGCAATTCCCTTGGTAAGTGGAATTAATTCCTTCTTGGATTTCTACACTGTACAGATAGAAGGTAGAAAATAGAAAACTCCTTGCTGAATGTCTGCACTTTCCTGTTCTTCATGAGTCATTTTTGTACCATACCTAAAGAAAGGGTGGTCTTACACTGCAAAAATGGTACACACATGATCCCTGCCCCTTCTATACCATAGCAAAAATGCTGCATACTGACTGCAGTTTGTGAAGTCCCATATTGCTGTTAGAAGTGACCTGTCCTTGCTCTGTCATTATTGATGCGTTTCCTCACTGCGCTGAAAGATTCTTGACTCACAGAGTTTTTCAGCACATGACTCTCATCATAGTGAATCAAACACTGTAATATTGCTAAAGCTCATCATTTATCAAATGGGCATAGGACCGAATTCAGATCTGGTGTAAATGGATATATAAAGATTACTGTACATGTGGTTTTTCTGGGTCGCTCTGGTTGTTTTCTGGCAGTATAATGCTTCATATGAGCTGGGCTGGCACTGCAGCTCTACCAACACGAGATATTAGCGTGTGCTGTTTCACCACCATACCTCCAAGCTCAGTGTACTGCAGCTTTGATGAATACGATTGTATAAATCCTGAGATGCCTATAAAAGCACGGCAAGCACTACGGTGGGGAAGGATTTTCCCCAAGATACTGGTGGTGAAGTATGTACAGGGAACTAGATTTGGGTCCTGAACTTGTTCCCTAAGCCAGGAGAGCTTGTGTGAGTTTTACATAGAGAACAAATTTGTCTTTTAGGAAGGACACTGCAGTCTTGGAGGCGGAGGTGTAGGGCAATGAAACCCAAATATAATGATGTTTCTCAGGCACAGGGAAGGTGGTCATGATAAAAGACCAGTTGAGTAAGGAGGCAAGGATGATTAAAAAGAATACATTGCACTCAAGGAGCAGGCCCCCTCTTCCTCTTTACATACTGCTCAGTCGTCGTAGGTATGAAGGTCAAGGCTCTTCAGTATTCTCCTGTCTGGACTCAGCACCGTAGCTAACAGCTTGTTGTTTTACAGGACGAATTCTTTGCTTCCCCAAATAAATAAAACTGTCTGTATTAGGTTTGTCTGTTGAAAAGAACATGTGCAGATTTGTACAGCTCCTGACTCCACAGGAAGCTCTAAAGCTTTTTTTTTTTTTTTTTTTTGCTTTTTATCTGTGTCATACCTATTAAGTAAAAAAAGTAATAAAAGGATTTTAGATAATTTTCATAATTTAAGGAATCAATTACATTATTACTACTATGAAACTATAGGTGTGCTTTCTATTGCTAAGTACTTCTCCTAGAAAGACCACAACGTAATGGCCATCCTAAAACGTGGGGATGAAAGAGAAGCCTCATCTTGTCTTCCAGGATTGTTATTTTATATTAACTCCTTTCTTGTTGGACTGGAGTTGTCTTTTTTGTCTAATCCTATTCCAGAGCGGGCATTGCACCAGGGCAGGCCCAAATGGGCAAGTCATGAAGTCAATTAACTGCATATATACTGGATATCCCAGTCATCAGATAAACTACCTCTAGCAGGTACATGTGCTCTGACAGGCCTGATTCTCAGAAAACAAGGCTGGTGGCGCACCAGGTCGCGAGCTGGCATGTCCTGTCATGCACCAAAATAAAAAACCCCATGAGAACCTAGAGGCCTTGTACAGCACCGAACAAACACAGAGCTGGCTGAAAAGCCGGGGAGTGAAGTGACGTGACGGGAGCAAGTAAGTTGTTACCGCTATCTCCAACATACGCTCGTAGCTTGTCTCATTCCTCGCACCAGGTAAAGCACCTGGAGAGGTACAAAGGGGTTGTCAGGCTCTGGTGGGGTGCAAATTCCCTGCGTGGGCAGCGGGGCGAGGGCTCGCGTGCCCCTGCCCCTCCATCAGCAGGGGTGTCGCGTACCAAGCGGCAGAGACCCTGGGCAGCTGGCGGTGGAAACCTGGCTGTAAATGAGGCACCCTTCCCTGATTGTGCCGAAAGCCATCACAGCCTCAGGGCAGCAAATGTGCAACGCTGCCGCACACCCCGCTGCAGTGCACTGCCTGCTAGCAGGAGGGACGGCTGCCTCCAGTAACCATGGCATCCCTCGCTCTGCTCCAGGACTGGAACCAATTACTGCGGCTGTCCTGTCATTTTATTGCATGAAACTATACTACTTGGTGTGCACAGAGAGAAACTTTTTTTCTTGAATATTCTTCTACCACCGGTAATGTCACTAGGTGACCTAATTCCTTCATTCACACACATTTATTTTTAGTGAATGTCAGATAAAATAAGAGCATCATGGTGCAGGAAAGAACAAATCAACTGTCTGAACTTCTTTGCTAGAGGTGAACAGTCTGTGGGGAAATTAATGTCAATTTTTAATTACAACATCACAATAATATTTGACTCTCACTAAAATTTTTGTGTTTCAAATGCAGGGAAAGAACTATAGTCTACTCCTAAATGCATTAAATAAATAAATAAAAATGTATGCAAAACTACATTTGAAATGTGTATTTTAAGTGTAAAATAGCTTAAAATGCAACTGTTGTTCACCTATAGAGGAGAAAGGAGAGATGTTAATTGGTATAATTTGACAGTTAATTGTCATAAATGTTATTGAAAGATTCTAATCATAATCATGCATATCTAAGTAAATACCTGGAGACTAGTTAGCATTTATAAATTTCTTTATGCTAATATATTTATATATTCTAATGGAATACTTATATATTATGTGTGAATATATATATATATATATATATATATATATATCTATACACATACCACATATGTGCTGTGTCCATTAACAGAGAGTCATCTATTGTAGGTTTGCATGTATTGCAGATTGTTCTATAACTAGAGGTCTCCTTTTCTTTTCCCTTCATGCGTACCAGGTGTGGTAGATATTGGCCTCATTGAAAATGAAACCTAAAACTTCCAGCCTTAAGTCCAAATTTGTCATTTAACAATAAAATTCCATTCATTCATTTTACGTGTAAAACAAAAGTTACATATTTGTATGTGTATGTACACAGACATATTTATGATTACAGTATTCATAATGGTAGCATAGTAAGGCTGAACAGCTTTTTGAATGCTGGAGAAAAGATTCCAGTGATGTGAAAAGCGAAAGCTGGCCTCAAATATTCCCTGTGTGCAAACTTTTTGCTGGTAGAATTTAATCAGTGTAAACATTTTTCATTTTGAACGGGACAGAAAGAAAAAGGGTCACTAATAATAGGTAATGAAGCAGAAAGATAAATTACTTGAAATCAAATAATGTATCAGATTAGCTAGTGATTAAAATAGATTTTTTTTTTCTATCAGGAATCTAACCATTAGTTCCAGGCAACGGTATTCACTGTGTCAGCTCCAGGTTTCTTACAAGTTCATGTCTGTGGCAATCACCATCTAATCAGTGCCGCACCAAAAAGATTTTCTAGATGTTACAGGCTAGGCTTTGATTTACGCAGAGAACAGCCTCTGCACTCCAGTTCAACGGCGTGGCCGGGACCCAGGCTCTGTGAACCTGCTTCCCCCAGAGCCTTGCAGAGTTCACATCCAGGCCTGAACTCTGTGGCATTGGTCCGTCAGTCTGGGCAGAGCTTTCACTGTCCAAGGGACAGCCCCTGATTCCCTTCGTTGTGTTTGCTACAAATTTTCCAGTGAGACTAGACGGGGGAGTTGTCAGGGAGAGCAGATTAGCTGCATCAAGGGGGAAGTAGATGCAGTGTAAATGGTGAGATCCATTTACAGATACCTTTTATTGTTTTGGGGAATGGTATTTTGTGTATTGGATTAGCAGTAGAAAAATATTCTAGCTTACCTAATAGATTTTGGGGGGGCATTATGAAGAATTTCCTGTGCAACACTTACTTAGCGTTGCTCATGAGGGAAACAAAGTCATGGTTGAAAGAGAGCCGTGGGTAAAAACAGTCTTAAGAGTACTCGTTTCCTAATGCCTGCTCGGACTCAATTAACTGTAGCAACTTCTACTCTGTGTCACTTGCCATCTGCTAGTCCTCAATTAGACCTTCCCCTGGGAACTGAGCTGCACGGCTCTGCCCCGGCTGGGGCGTGCTTCTTCCCATGGTTGGTCCTCAAGACTCTCGTGACATTGCTCGATGCTGGAAGGGTTGCCCAGCCCAGCTCTTAGTGGCTCTCCAGAGGGACCAAGCGGATGGACTGTGCTCAAAGTGGTTGGCAGGAACTATTCTCTCAGTGAAGGCAGCACCTGTGCCAGGCACCCTTGGGGTATGATGGAGCAGAGAGGGTGGGTGTCCATGCGCTGGTACGTCTGTTGGGAGCTGGGGCAGAACTGCATACTCTATTACACTTCACTGACCTGCCACTCCTAAGGGCTTTTATGCAGTGCTATATGTTAGGACAGGTCCTTTGCTACTTTAATGCCAGGGTCTTATCAGCCTAAATCACGGACGTTATCTTAATAGCTTCATCTGCTGCTCGGCTGAGTGGAATTTGGACACAGAGAAGAATTGAATCCCTTTGTGTTATGAGAGAGCATTATCTTAAAGCACTGCTAGAAATATTGTATGGAAATACTCCTTTGGAAAACCTCTCAGTGCCTGTCCAGTCTCAAGAAGTGCCTTTACAGGTAGAGAGATGGCAATGTTGCCATTTGAGGAGTCCTGTCCTGCTGGAATTTAGTTGGCTTGGTTCTTCAAATGTTGCCTTTCAAAACCAAACTAGCACTGCAGCAGCCTACTAGAGATTCCTCATGCTGGAATAATTTCTTAAGCAATAATTTGCAGCTAAAGTAACCAAGCAAAGTTTAAAGTCATATGCCTGACTTCTAGGAAGAGGACTGAAGTTTTTCTGCCCTTTGGAATAGCAGTATAGTTTATTATTGCCTGTAGTCCGTATGATTAGGATAACATGAACATGCTCATAGGAAGTAACTGAGGAAGTGACCATTTATGCCGTTGCTGCCCAGAAGTCTAGAGCATATGGTTATTTGTTTATCCACTGCAACAATTCTTGGAGAGAAACAAGCCAGTATCTCTCAGCAGGGAAGAGGGAGCCCACTTGTGTGTCCCACCCAGGGAGCACGGCCAACCATTGTTCGGGGCTGCGCTCTCTGTTATCACACGGGGGATCTCAGCCCGTGCTAAACACAGCCCAGAAGGCCACATTCCTGTGTCAAATGTCATCGTCCTTGGAGTCCAGATGAGAAACTTGAACTGAAGCAGGTGAAGTCGTCAACAAGGAAGTGTCCCGTTTGCGTGCTGATGTCCATGTTAAATAAAAAGTGTGAGAAATTAAGCAGAGAAAATGATACTAAAGTAAAATTGTTATTAAAAGGATACAAATTCCATTAAGCATCAACAGCACTGAGTTCAGTAAATAGAAAGGTCATCTTTCTGTCTCTCCCTCACTCCCAACTGCAGCATGACTCAGAATAAACAATTGAATAGGTTTTGTTAGATGCCTGCCAGCAGATTTGTCTGGGTTTTTTATTACTTGAAATTTCATTCAGTTCCCTGTTTGTACCACAAACAGCAAAATAAATTCTTAAAAAATGCAATTGTAAAAGCAATAATTTTCTGCATATGTTTAACAGTCAAGTGTCCTGATTTCTGAAAGATTTCAGCCACCGATCATTTTATTACATCTCCCTGCTTCGACGGAACTGTAGAAATTGAAGACAAGGGAAGGGAGAAGTGAGAGGAAAACCCATCGTAGATTTGTGCATGGATTTAGAGGTTGAAAGTGCATACACAGCAGGTGTGTATGTGCTTTAGAGATAACCATACCAGTAGTGATGGTTGTCAAAGTCTGAAGTGAAGAGGAATAAAAGGAGAGCTGGACACCATTGAAACTTCACTTAAACCATCAGATTTGGGCTGTCTCTCTCTGCAGGGCAGGCTTCTTTCCAAATGTTTTGTGCCCTCTAGGGTGGGTAGAAGAATCTATTCCTTGTGACCTTTTTAAAAAAATGTGTAAGTGAAGTTTGCAGTATGATATTTGTATGCAGGGATTAGCTCTTGGTTTCTTTGCTTGGTACCTTAGGGTATATTTTTAAAGCACTACACAGAATTTTGGTCTCACTCGTCAACTTCCATTGACTTTAAACCTCATGAGTCACTTTGACAATATATCCCAGAGGCTTTCTATCTTACACTGGCTTTTATTTCACTCTCCCTGCTTTTGGGGGGTTATTTCTGAATTTAGGGTTAGCTCACATGGGAAGTTGGCTTTCAGGAGAATTTTCTTAGCTTAGAGATGTTCTGCTTTCAGCTTTTCACACTATTATTTTCTCTTCTGCTTTTCTTTGTGGAAAAAAGACATTTTTTGTTAGCATCTGCAATTTCTTTTGCTTATTTGGTTTACGCATGCCAGCAATGGCTGCATTACCTCAATGTCACTATGCATGGCCCCCTTGTGAATGCTATTGTAACTTGTGTGTAACTGTAAAAGTATGTACTTGGTAAGACCCATAGCACTATAATGGCTAAGCACTGTAAATAAGACCTAGCAAAGCATTTATAAATTATTTTGTTTGCAGAATGGCTGCTTTCTTCTCTCTTAAGAAAAAATTCCCAGCTGATTTTCCATATCAAATCTTTCAGTGAATCACGTGGTGTGATAAAGCTTTATGGAAGTGATACACTGCTCCACAGCAGCTGGATGCACATCAAATCCTCTGCCTGGTAATCTGTTAAGGTGCCCAAACTGGTGGACTGGCCATTATTTGTGGCTCTCACATAGAAGTTATGTCAAACAGAGAAATTCACAAGGGTGAGAGAGACATTTTGTCTGTCCCTAGAAGGGATTTCTCCCGATTCACTTCATTACTCCTCCAAAATGCTACATAAATAAATAGCGTTAAGAAGGGGAGCTCAGTGAGAGACAGGTCTGTGTTCTGCTAAATACGGATGGCAGCTAGAGTTACCCTTAGTTCCTCTCACTGGCTGGTAGCACCACGTGAGCTAAAAGGCACAGCAAAGAGCCAGCTTCCTCGGTGCCGGAGAAATCTCAGTCGGTGTTAGCCACCTTTGCTAGGCTGTGCCATCGCGTACATCTGGGTATAGCATCAAGCAAGTGTTGACAAAAGAGTAAGTATGTCCCCTGAAGCGCTTGGCAGAAAATAAACAGCTGGAGCAACTCTCAGTAAATTCTTATTTCCTCAATAGCATTCTGGTAACAATGGGAAGAGGAAGGAAAAGCCAAACAAACAGTACGTCTGTTGTAATTGACACAATAGTCTAATTTCTCCTCTCGTGACTTTATGTGGTCATATACAAGTATGCAAACGGCGATAAATACTACCATTACTAAAGGCAACTGCTCTCCTTCTGAGTATTCAGGTAGCAAGATGGCAAAAATTCAGGCTGAGCGGTGTTTTGAAAAACATTTTCTACTTTGCCATGAAATATCAGCTGATCTTCCGTTTTCCCAGTGTCTGTGCCGTCTAACTGACAAAAAGTTGCTCCAGGATTGGTAAGCCTATTGAAAACATGAAACAATATCAATGAAATTCTTATTGCAATTGGGCAGAGAAATTACACTCTCAGCCTTTCCTTAGTGCTTGTAAAGGTCTGGGCTATAACTACAGCATACGTGATATTGCTGCACATCATTATCAACAGTATTATTTTCATTAAAAGAAACATTTTCTCTAGCGTCACTAACCATTTCTCATTTGATTTTTGAATCAAATGCTTTACTGAACTCTAATTAGCACAGGTGTACTGCATTACCTTTGGCTAGAGAGTTGGTTATCTTGGAAAAGGAAGGTAAGTTTTTGGTACTATTTAACTATATTAAGTAAGCTCATGTTATATTCCATTCCATTTTCATTGTGCCTTCAGAGGTGATTGTTTTCCCCTTCAAAACTCTTTCTAAAGTTTTGTATTTTGTTCGGATCAGTCTAATGGGCCTGTAGTGGCCCTGACCACTCTTCTTTCTCCTTCCCTGCTACTTCTCATGTAGCTACCACGTACGCGATTTTCTGGTTACTTGGTACCATCCCATTTGATAAATTTATTGCTAATACTTGGCATCAGACCTGGAATTTTCTGTGGCCCTCCTTTTGAAATTCAGTCAAGGATATGACCTAGCTCTTCACATGTGAAGATTTGTTTCCAAGTCAAGGCAAGTTCCATACCCTTTTCCCAACGTGTCCCTGCTTAATTTTAGGAACATACCTATATGTTCTTTTATAACTACCTCTTCCTTCTTGTATAATGAGCCTAATTTTATCTTTCCCTGCTTTTCAGTTTTATGACTAAAGGGCATTGTTTTCATTTCCTTTGACTATTGAATATATTGACTTTGTTCTTACACCTCCTGACCAGTAAGATGTTTGTTTCTTGGCTGACTGGTGTTTTTTTGTCCTTTCCTTATCTTCAGTAATGTTTTTGAGACTTTTCCTCCAATCTTGTGCCTTAGTGTATCAGTTCCAGATAGGATTGGCACCTTTGACTTAATGAC
Organism: Mycteria americana; assembly: GCF_035582795.1. Lineage (NCBI taxonomy): Eukaryota > Metazoa > Chordata > Aves > Ciconiiformes > Ciconiidae > Mycteria > Mycteria americana. Next base: position 43,813,472 of record NC_134369.1, read on the forward strand.
ATTCCCGCCTTCCTGAAGAACGAGGTTTTTGAGCTTTTTTGCCTGGCTGACTTCACTAGTCCCCTCACTTCCTTGAAGTTTGTCCTTTTAAGTCGGGAGCTTTCACTGTTATGTGTCCTGCAGCTCTCGCAGTAATAATAGCGTAGTGTTAACATCCATGGCAGCTTTGAATTCGGTTACTCATGCACTGCTCTAACTGTAGCAGTTAGGTTTGCCCAGGCTAACTTACTCTATTTCTCAGGTAGTGTTTGCAGCCTGCCCTGAGCTCCAGGCTGCTTTACTTCACCTCCTGCTAGTGCCCAAGTTTATTACAGACTGCTGAGTTACAGTCGGTGCTTTTTGTTTGTTTGTCCACTCCATTTAAATGGCATCAGCTTCAGATCATTCAATTCAAGGTTATTTCCTATGATCAAGTTCTTTTATAAATGTCCTCACTACTAACAAAACCAAGCTTAAAACAGAATTCTGTCCAGTTGTTTTAACAATTATATGATGAAAATATCTGTTGGTTATTGTACTGGGGAATAGCTGGCCTCTGAATTATTAGTGGCATTTCTCTCAATCCTTTTGCTTGGAAAGCTAATGTCACTTACAATTTGTCTCCTTCCAAAGCCACAAGTTTCTCTTTATGTACGCTGAATCTCCTCTAAATAGTTCTTGGTCAGAGGGAGAGTGGTTTTGACTAGACCTCATTTTGTCGCTTGTTCCTAGGCAATAGTCTCTGTTTTGGCTGCTGCTTTTTCTACCATCTGAATAGTTGGCTGTGTTTGCTCTTAAATATCTTCATTTCTCCTGTGACGGAGAAGTTACATCACTTGTTCCTGATCCAAAAGAAAACAATAGACAGCTATTCCTTTGGTGGACTTTCTGCTCCACTTTGCTACCCTACCATTATCTCTTTGTATAGCATCAACCCTGACCCTAATAAGCTAATTTCCTTTTGTATCCTTCTAACTGGTAACAAGTCTTTGCAACACTTCTTTATATATCTGGCAGAGATGCTAGCTGTTGCAGTGCCTGCTGGTAATTGAGGAGCAATCCTTACTGACTTGTAGATGAGAGGCACTTCAGGGATCTGCTCTTGGGTATCACCAAGTTGAAGAGTAACAAAGAGAGTCAGGGAGAGTTCTCTCAAGGTCACAGAATAAACCCCATCCTTGTTCCTATGCACTGTTTACCCACTGACATCCCTTCAATGAAAATCAGATGAAAAACGGGTTTCTTAAGGAAGTCGTGCTTTATTTATGGAATTTGGTTTGCTATTTATTTATTTATTTTGTATTCTCAAAATTTTTGCTGAAAGGGTGGAAAATTGGTGCCTGGAAGCAAAATTGGAGAAAATTCAAAACACAAATTTAGAAGTTCTCCTTGCATATTCATGTAGAATAAATATTCCATGTTTTGTCACTGTGTTCAGGATATTTTCTGCCTGAATTCACAGATAGTCTGTGGGTAAGTTTTAGAAGAGGTAGTAGATCACCAGCCACTCTGTTTAAATAAATGTCATGATATTAAAAGGAAACTGAGAATATTAACTGTACAACACAAGGATTTGTGTTCATATTAATTTTATTTAAATATCTGTGAGAACAATAGTAATTTTTATCACTCTTTCTGAAACAAGTCGGTAAAAAAATGTGTAGGGCAAATAAAATCCACCAGTTAGAAGCTTTCTAAGTAGGATCTGTTAAGGAGGAGGGAAGTGGTTTTGTGCATCTTTCGCATTCGTGATGTACTTTAACTTGAATGTGAGGCCTCAATTGCTCCACTTAAATTACAGTTCAATCTTCACCCTAATGCATTTTCATTTTAAAATGAAGTTTTAATTACAGATATCAATAGAAAAATTCATCCATTCAGAAAATCTAAATTTTCATAAAACTGTTTATTTTTGAGCAGTGTTCTTCAAAGTTAATACAAGCTATTTACATGCAGGTTGGGCATTACCTACGTATACATGGTTTTGATTCCTTTTTCCTCTCTGTGTGTTTGTAGGGAAAGGCAAAAGAGGAGAGAGGGAGAAAGGAGAGACAGAAAGTTGAGAAACCTCTGCTTTGATTGCTGATGAAAAGTTTTCTGCAGAAGACACTGGTGTTCAAGCAGGCCGTAGAGAAGTTTAACCACCACTGTCAAGAAAATATTTAAACGGTTTATAATCTCAAAGAGAGAGCCCCCTTCAAATTTGTTGCCTCTTTCTATTACAAAATCTGCAGCTGGCTCTTCAGTGTGCTTTGCCTGATATATGACGTTAATCAGTTCCCTTATTTTTGCTAGGCAGCAACCACTCCTTCAAAAACCCCACCTAATTGAGTGCACTATTTTGGGGTGTTTTGTCTTGCATCTGGGAAGCCAGACTTTTTGCCAGTAATCCGTAGTCTCTGCTTATGAATGAAACAACTTTGTAGCTTCCTCAAGCTGGGTTTCTGGAAGCTATTTGTCAAAGCATTTTTCATAGTTCAAGGCAGAAGCCTCCACTGCGGAAGTAATGAAAAACATTTGGTAACTAGTGGAATTTGTTGATACTAGTTTTTCTGTTTTTAATCACAGAGGTGGTCTCCTGCTGGGAGTTTCTCCCTTTATATAAATCTCCTGTAGAGAAGACATTTCATGTCTCTCTCTTCTAAGACGTTTTGGATTCTCTAGATTCTTTTTGAAAAGTCTTTCTTTCTTCTCCTGTGACTTGCTTCTTTTCCTTGTTTCTTTTCTTTTCCTGTGAAAACTATACACATTCAATAATATTTTTAAAATTTTAAATTATTCTCTTTTGGTTTTTGTCTCCTTCAAGGCTTTAATTTTCTTGGAATTTTACAATCTGTGTGTTATTAAGGTTCAGTTCTTAGCTTTCCCTGCCCTTTTGCCTTTATAAGAGCAGTCTTCTGGTAACTAGTGTTTCACGGTGCTGGAGAGATTGCAAAAATATTGACATGCTCTTTTCTCCCTCTGAAAAACTGCCTGAGACAGATTTTTCTCAAGCCTGTTTCATTTCCAATTTAGTCAAGCCACTAGGCTGCATCAGTAACTCTTCCTCAGTTAAGATTGTTTAAAGCAAATACTATATTTTCCTATTAAAGTATCTCCCTACTTCCCTCCAGAGAAGCGCTGCTACTAGAGATTGCAGGGCTGGCTGCACTGCATTATGAGGTATCAGTTTTTCCCTCACCAGCCATGAATGAACCTGATCACGGCCTTCAATTTGATTATGAGTGTTCGCATGAAGGTTGAGGGTGGAGGAAATGTATAAAGCATGGCTATTTCTGTTCACCGACACTGGTGATAGTGGGTATTATAGTCTTTCTCTCTAAGGAACGACCGTTTCAAGCCTTTTGTTGGCATTCTCTGCTGCTTTGGCAGATGCCCGGGACGGATGGGCGCAGGGTGGGCAGGCGTGCTCCTACTTGAGGAACGGGGCCAGAGCACCCGGGGAATCACCTCTACTGCAGGAGGAGTCCCAGGTGAGAGCTTTGCCACAAAGGACTGAAGACAAGAAGCACGATGCTAACGCCAGAGCCAACACAATCACCAAATATAGCAGCACGGGATTTGGTGCAAACTGAATGGTCAGGAGTTCAGTAGGCCGAAGTCTGGAGGAAGAGAGCTCATAGCGACTGCTGAAATCTAGAGGTGGTAGAGCTCTAACCAGAGGTAGTAAAAGTCTAATTATTTTGTCTTTCTCTTCTCCTAATGTCTTCCATGTATCTCATCACAATTTGGAATCTTCAAGGGAAATACTGACCTCTTCCCACTTTGAGAGCATGGTGCTTGCCAGAGTGCTGGGGCCACAGAAGGCAGGCAGTTACCTACTGGGTTGCCTTCTATTTGGATATTTGCTTACCTCCTACCAATAAATAATGGTCTAAGAAGTTACACTTGTGTATTTACAGCATCTTCTGTAGAAATGAACGGCAACTTTTCTGTTTAAAGTGCAAGTGAATGTAGAGCATTCCCAAAGGTTCTTGACTTTGGTAAATAGACCCTTTACCCAGGAGACAGTCTAATCTTTTAAACTTGCTTCCCATGAGCCCATTTTTTAGATAATCCATCTTTGCCTGCTAGCATACTACTCTTGATAATGAGCCTGTCGTCACATCAGGTTAAAATGTATCACTACAATTAATTTCTTTAAAATATATTGTTCAGAGGATAATGAGAACTAAGCCCTATTTTAAAGCTGATCAGGCGGTGCAAGACAAGAGTCTAATTCTTTTCATGAAAACCGACAGACTTTTACTTCAAAACCAACTACACTTCATTAAAACTGTGATAAAAGCCTGCAAAGTAGAGCTGAAATATTGCAGCTGTGAGTTCTCCAAAGTAAGAGAAGAATTCTTATATTGTTTCAGTATGACACAATGTGTATGTAATGGATTAACTCTATTTCCAGACAAATTCAGACCTGAAGTATTGATTTTCTTCCTTACTGTTCATATAACTAAAGGAATTTGGAGCCGGACCCAACAAAGGACTTTTAGGCACTTCAAGTGGAACTTAGGTGGAGTTTAGATGCCTATAGCCAACATTTTAGTTCTGAAAACCTCTGCTTCAATTGCCAGCTGATCTTGAAGATACCAGAATTCTTATCTTTTGATCTAAAGCTTTCCAGGCATTTTTTACACAAGCTCCAAACTGTCTCAGTTCTGTGCTCATATCTAATCAAAAGCACAAACTAGAGACTAGATGCTTTTCTTCTCAGGGGCTTGAGGCTGTAGGTATTTCTGGAATGCATTTAATATTGCTGACCCCTCTAAAAATAAATTTGTGATAGCCACCACCTTCTCTTAAGGCACAAGAAGAAGCACGTGTCATTTTTTCTACAGGAGCCTAGGGCACTAAGCTATCCTAAGAGATCCTAAGAGATTCGGTCCCTTCCCTTCCACTTGAGGAAATCGAATAGCGTTCTCAATGCATGGCATATTCTGAATGGGGAAAAAGGGAGAACTGGAGAGGAGCAGAAAAGTGATTAAAGATTTCACTGAGCTAAGGAGGAAGAACATAGGAGGTGGTAGAACTCTGTGACTAGGAAGCTAAGGTAAACCTCATAGATGGTAGGGAGGTAAATTCTGCTTCCACATGTCTTTTTCAATGTTTAATGTAAAACACTATTTTATATTATCCAGTAATTTTTTTACCAAATAAACTGATTCAAGGCAAATCGATTTTTAGTATTATAGTGTTATTTTATTATTGCGTTGCGTTCCAATAGAATGGTGTTGGTTTTTTTTAAATTAACTTAATGGCAAAAGGTGCAATAAAAATACAAACCAATACAGGAAGGGTAAAACAAGCACAGAATAACGTGGTGTATTTATCATGTGCTTGTAGCTTGCAGCAGTAGTTTGCCAGTTAAACTCTTTAGGAAAAGTAATAGTACCAGAAATACGATGATCTCATCTGTATGTCATGGAAATACTTTGTGATTCAGGTGACAGCTGAAACCCACTGTCCTTTCTACAAATAAGCAGTTCCAACACATTAAAATTCTAGGGATATAATTTTTATGAATAAACTTAGAGTAAGGTTTCTTACTGTTTAAAACATAAAAGTTAAAATTTCTTAGCTAGTAATAATTTCCCATACATGAGAGCAATCATCCTAAAGGATGGCTTCAGCAGCCTGTCAGTGTATGTGGTTAGAAGCTCTGGGTGGACACTCAGAGACACCCATAGCATGACATTATGGAAAAAGATGGGTTACTAATAGTTCCATATGTAATTATGGAGATATTCCTATCAAGTCATACAGTGAAACCAACTCGTCAGACATGAAGGAGGTCACTACAGGGGATGACATTACATCTGGGAAGCAAGATGATGTTATATAGCTTTTGTTCATCAGAAATGCAGACAGCGTGGTGATGATGAGGACTTGTCTGCTGGATGCCAAAACGGACTGCTGAGAGGCATCTATGGGACAGAACTGCAGTGCCACAGGAAAATACTTAGAAACATTTGTAGGGTTCTCTGTGAAAACAACACAACGATGCATAGAGAATTTAATTAAACTTAGAAAAGGGGTTGAGAGCAAAACAAAAAAGATTATTGAAACACTTTGTGGACCTGTAGTGTTCCCACATCTTGACTATTGCATTAAGTTTGATGATTTACTCTCTAAATGAATATAGAAGAATTAGGAAAGAAGAACAGAACAGGACAATAAAAACAATCAAATGTTTTGCATAACTTCTGCATGAAGCTAGTGTGGGACAACTTCAGGGGGACAATAGACATCCATAATATCATGAATGATATGGAAAAAGAAAATGGGAAATAATTAATGAAAATGTCTCACAGTAGAAAGGGGAACCTGATGAAATTAGGTTTTAAAACAAACCAGAGGAAGTTGTGCAATTGTGTGAGTTCAGATGTGGAACTGAAGATGTTGTCTAATCCAAAGAAAGGCTGGAATAATCTATGAAAAATAAGGAATTTTCTTAACATGATCATGTAGATCCAACATCTAGTTTAGGAGGTCCTTCTGTTCCTGACCTAGAGAAGGTTCATTCAACGTGCTTTTGCTCTGACTCAATATGGATTTCTCAGGTAAAGAGAAGACTGGCAACATGAAAATTGTAGTTGCTGGAAGAACCATGCTAAAAACTTTCATGAACATAAAATAGTGCACAAAATGGCTTAGAGAAAACTGTGAAAATTAAAATAGAGACCCTCTACAATCTTTCTCCTCAGCCCAATCAAAATTTGTGAAAACTTTCTGAGTCTTAAACTTGAAAAAATGCAGAACTGCCCATTTCCAGAGATGCTATCTGTAACTGCTTTAAAGTTACTTATGATTGCAAAGCCTGCTACAATGCTTCAGGAGTGCTGTGAGACAGCCTGCAAATCAAGTAGGTGTGAACCTGGTGTAGAAAAAGAGTAAAGAAGTTGTGGGGAGAGGAGCTTCCTTACTGGCCCACAGTGAGAATTTTGATAACATCTTTTCTACCTCATCTTAAAGCCAGAAGGTTTTTTTTCAGTACAGTATTGAGAAGGAATGTTGATTTACAGAAATAAATGAGTTCCTTAAAATATTTTTTTATTACTGCAAAACAGAAGAACCATTAGAAATATCACTCCCAATGCTAGAATGCGTCTGTTTCCCCTGAATACAAGCATTTTCATACAGGTCTAATCAGGATTAGGCCACCCTCTGAGGCTATGATTTAGTGATTGGTTCATGAAAGGATATTAAAAATCACTGAAAAAATTACTGAATTCATTGCCTGATCTGCCAGTAGGCAGCATCTGAACAAAAGCGTTATTTCCCTTTGTGAATCATGGGTACTATTGATTGTCTTTCCAGTAAATGTGTAAAGCTATAGAAAGAATAATATAACTTTGCCTTGTAAGTCATATTCTGAGTGAATGAGCTTTTAGAAGTGGAAGTTTTGGTGATTTAAATTTACAGCAACTCAGTCTGAATTTCAGGAGGATGCTTGTTAAAACTGAACCATGACAGAGTCTAGATGGCTTAGCCAGTGCTAAGTCACAGGACGTACAACTATTATTATGGTTACTACTAATAATGAATAGAGCTCCTCTACCTCTCTTTTCAGCAGATCCTTCCCTGAGGCTGAAAACATGCAACTTCCCTACCTTGAAACAAGTGAGAGTTTAGATTATTAGAGCTGGGTGAGAATAAATAAATATGTATATTAACTATGTATCTGTTTGTACTGGTAAGAAATTTTCTCTTATTTCATAAGAGCCCAGTGCTGCAAGCTGCTGAGCGTTCTTGATGTACGTTTAAGGAGGATGCTCAGCATTTTCTATTAGTTGGTTGGCATATTTGAGCTCTTCATGATCTTTTGAGCTTTTGGTAATCCCAAAGTGGTGTATGCTTGAAAATGTCAATGCACAAAACTTACCTGTCTTTCATGAAATTTTAGCAATAAAGGAATTCTTGGAAAATATGCTGAATTACTGACCTGGAAAGCAATATCTATTTAGGTTCCACTGCATCCAGTAGTAATTTACCTGTTGACTTCAGTGAAATGGGAAATTATTTCAGATGAAACCCAAGTCATATCACCATAAAATTCACCTTAATTACTCTGCCTTAACTTTGGAATTGCTTATTTGGAATGAGCATTGCACAAGTCCACTGTCTTGCTCAGTTTGTTTTTTTCAGCTCTCTTAGATCTATGTATATAATAATATAATGTAGAAAATCAGCAGAACTCAGGTTAATGAAGCTGTATCACTGCTCTATCAATGATAAGGAAAAGCACAATTGTGTATTTCTTAAGTGTAAGAAAGTGGATGGACTAACATACCTGATAGGACACAGCCAATATTTTGGGTTGACCCGACCCTCTCTCTCTCTTCAGCTACAGACACTTTCTTAAGATAACAATGCTGCTTTTTAAAATATTCATGTTGAATTATTCATTGCATTTTAATAGAGCACAATCATATGCAACAGGTGTTTTTCCTCTGGCTTGTTGAATTGCCGTATAACTAGCCTCCAGTTATTGGCCTCAGGGAAAGAAGCAGTAGAACAAATCAGCCTTATTTTAAAATAATTACTGCAATCCTACAGGGCCTGTCAGTTGTTATTTTGCTGGTTTATGTCAATGTACAGTACATGTACAAATAGGACTCTGAAACTGGGAGAAAAAATGCAACCTATGAACTAAAATTTGAGAAAAATAACTTGTACATACGATTCCAGTAGAAGTGAAGGGCCCATTCCATACATCGTATTAAAATCCTTTTGAGCAGAAGAATAATGAATTGCTAGCACGAAGATAAAAGGACTAAGGATTATTATAATTTTTCTCCAAATAATTGCTATGATATAAGGATGTATTTGGGGGCCTCATTTTGTGGCTTTTACATCAGCATTTTAAAAAGATTAATTTAATTTAAGCAGGATTAAGTAAAATTTCAATAGGAATTGAAAGTATGTTTTAGCATTCTGATTCTTTTACATTTCTAAAATACAATGGCAGTTAATAAGACATTAGTGCCATACCTAAGTGATAACTGCTTACCTATTTAAATCGACTGAGGCAGCACAACCTTCTGACGGGTCCTGGATATTAACAAAGGGGAAATCCACCTCCCACACTTGTGCGCTTATAATACTGCACAAAGTCTGCAGGTCAAGGGAGAGCTTGAAAAAGAATCTCTCTGAATTTGGGCCTCTCTCAAATCTACAGAAAACTCATATACCGGATGGGCCACTTTGGAAGAGGGCCTAGTGATCAAAGACATGCGTGTGTGTGTCCATCTCTTCAACTGGCAGTTCCTATTAGATCCCTTGTCCCACACACCGCTCAGACTCCAAGTCTGAATAATCTCTGGTTGATGCCTGTTCAGGAAGATGCTGCTTGCTATGATGGAGACTGATACTACCACTATTCTTGCAGCACATGTAGATGCACTGAGTAAGTGGAGTTCTTTGGTGCCCAGATATGACCAAGAAGGTAAGTCACCCACACCTAATGGCAACCGTCTGTGACAACCTTTGAACAATACAGTGCAGCTCTATGCATCAGTTTAGGTCAGGGAGTTAAGAGGCATGGTCTTTTCAGAGCTGATAAATTACTCACAGAAGGCTTAGGACACACACTACTGAAAGGTTGCTGTATTCCTCGTATTTTTTTCAGTCTCTCCCAGGCTAAGATATTAGCAGGACTGAGAGCTGTAGACTTCTGATCAGCTGCAATGCACTGCAGCAAGACGTTGCTCAAGCATGCAGCTTTCCTTGAGCTGGTGCAGTGTGAGGTAGAGGTGTTGCCTGTACTGGACTCAGAATATGAATAATTTCTTCCACTGTCCTCAGGTCTGCCCAGAGGAACGTAAAGACAAATGAAGAAATAGTTTAAGATTAAATCTGAATTTATAAATTTAGGTAAATGTGTAGACTGTTAAGAGGACTTTCCCAACCATAAAAACAATATAAATGTTTTTGTTATGGTTTATTCTTATAACCCCAAAGCTGATAATTTTTTAATAACCTATATCTCTGCAGTGTTAGAAACACAAGGCCAATTTACTTGTGCTGCTGCATGAGGCTGGGAAGATTTTGCTTCTACTTTAACAATTAAAGATACTCTCATAGCACAGACACGGACATAAATTGTTTATAATTTTCACGTTGTCCCCTCACAGAAAATAATCTTCAGAGTACATAGTGCTATCCAAAAATTGAAAGATGATATAAAAGCATACTTTCGGATTTGGAGAGTGATATGAATAAGAGAAGATTTGTTGGACAATAGACTGAAATAAATGAAGCTTTGTACCACAAATGTTGGGTGGGAATAGTACTCATCATAGCTCTTTTCACATTCTGCAGCATTTTCAGTAGTGTTACGTAATGTGAAGACTGGACGATATATCAGCACATAGGCAAATGATAACTAATAACATATTTATTCTACTTGTTTTTAATTCATGTATTTTGTTATTTTGGTACAGTCCGTGTGTTAACTTTTTTAAAGAATAAAAGTATTCCAGTTAGCTTTTTACACACAGAACATTAAAATAAGAAAAAATGTTGTCCTTGCATTTATTCAGAAATAATAAAAATTATGCATTAAAGTGTTAATGAAAGCTGTTGAGTAATTAAATTTAATAATTTTGTACATTTATTCTTCAAATTATTCACTAGTCTTGCATTAGTGAAATACATAGATAATGAAAAGTAGAAAATAAGACTTCACAGTTCAATTAAAGATAAAATAGAAGACACTTTAAAGGTTTTCCTTTCTATTATATTTCTATCCTATATCTCTCCCTCTCAATTTCAGAGGGAGGCAGGAAGTCAAGGAGTTTCTGCTGTAATAGAAAGGCACTTCCAACACGTGCATTCCCATTTCTCCCTCTTAGCTCCACGCAAACATTTATTTCCCTTTCCTTCAGCCAGCAAGGAGACACATTGTGGGCCTGATTCTCAATCCAGAGGAACTCTCCATGCCCATCAGTGAAGTTATTGTGAACTTACTTTGAACTAACTGAATCATCACTAAAATCAGAATCCAACTCTACATCTGCGACAGGAGATGGAACAGCTGAACAAGTGTAGGCATGCAGGAAAGTCCAGAGTCCTAACACTCTGCCCTTTTCTTCTTATTTTCCTCCTCTGGCATCTTCACAATTCCTCCTGAAAGCTGGAGCCACAGGATGTGGGAATCCTGCATTTACTCCAAACTGAGGATTCAACAGAAGAAAACAACTGTTTTGCAATAAATTTAAGAAATGAACAGCTTAGATCTTGATGCCTTGTTTCTTATGAATTGTATTAATAAAGGCACTCATTTTTTTCCTGTCAAGTAAGATCTAGAGCAAGGTTATTTAAGAATTACAGAAGAGATATGAATTATTTTGATATTATTTTCTCTTGAAACAGATGGAAAGTATGAAATGTTTCTCACCATTTAAGTCTTTTTTCTTATGTCTCTTACTGTTCTAATGGCGAATGATTAAAAGTTAGTTAGATGAAATATCAGCCTAAGTGAAGTTAGTTACGAAGAATCTTCTGGTTGTAGCTCAAGATTTGTTAGATCTAGCCTGCATTTTCATTACACACTTTAAAAGACCTACATCATTTCCAGGATTCCTTAATGCATTTGTGTACAGACTAACATATCTTCTTTGGAGAGATGGTCCTCAATGTATAGGGCTTCTATTGTTAGAAGCAATACAGCCGAGGTCCTTCTGGAAATCTGGACCCTACTGGGATATTTAAAAATGCTCAATAGGTGTAGATACTTCAAAGCTCAGTAGTAGGTGCCTATGTGCATCTTCATTCTATAAACATTTGTTAAACACCGCAGAGCTGGAAATTGAGCTCTGAGTCAATTTTCAAAATGAAATTTAGGCTCCTAACGTAATTTGTATGTCTTCATACAAATTTGTATGTCTTCATACAAGGGCTAGCCATTTTTCATGGTTTTCATGTATTGCATCTATCAGTTACTAATTAATTTAATGAACATATCGATATAGAAATTCTTCTAAACTCAAAATATAAGCCCTATGACACTGTCCCACAAACACTGGTTCTTATCTCATCTGTGCATGGTTTTTATTCCCATCTTTTACGAGGTGCATCTGTAGAAGGAACAAGCACACAAAATGTACAGTTATTCAGCCAGTATCTAATTGTGACCAGAACCTTCTAATTGTTCTAACTATACTAATTAACCATCAGGGTCCAAAAGGTATGAGCACACTGTCTTCTGCTTGGATTCTTAGCTTTTTTTTTTTTTTCTTTTGGGTGCTTGAAGCAGCCAGTGACACAGTACATCAACTGTGTGCTTCACTAGAGAGGAAGATGCTTGGGAGTGTGTCTGTCACTCTTGTCGCCTGCCATAATTAATGGCATGCTAAGAGCTGTAAGCAACCTGGGAAGCTTGATTGCATCATGCACCAAGGAAAGGACAGCTCAAGAATTTGTGAGTCTTCTTAAATGAAAAAAACCACCATGGCCAACCAAAGAAATAACTTTAGATACAGTTCTGGGTTTTGTGTGATTGATCAAAAATCCTAGGTTAACAAAGTAAGCAATGAAGGTGATTTGACGAGGAGTGTCATTATAAAAGATAAATTAAATAAAATAAACCAAGTGAATCACTGATAAAATTAATTTACACATATTTAAACTATGGTTTGATTTGATCATGCTCAGTGTTTCTGGTTCATTATGATTATAGGGTCTGATTTCCCAGCTCTTTACTCCTGATTTATGCTAAAAAATGAGGTATATCATAGGTTTCAGACTTTCTGTTTTAACTTAATGCTAAATTAACCTTAAATTATGGGTTGGATGTCATTCCATTTCTGATTCCCAAAATTAAAAGTGTGTTTGAGAAGCAGAGAAGGGGATAGAGAAAGAAAAAGCAAGGGAGAGAGAAAGCAAGAGCTCAATGTACTACCCAGATGTCTCCAGTAGGAACTGTTTCCAATCCTGGGAAGCAATACATTACATCGCTGTCCCTACTTCTCTTTTTTATTTGCGAATGTTTGCCAGAGATTATTATCATGCTATTTCTCATCAGAGCTGGACTTCTAGTTTATCAAAGTGTCAGCATAAGGACTAACACTAGGGCAAATTTGCTGCAATATGGCTAGACTGTGAGCCCTGGTCTGACAGCAAACTCACTAGAATGAAACCTAGCTCTGTAGCTAAAAATGTTTTGTAAAAATTATTGGGCAGTAAGGGACAGAATTTACAGGTACTTAAGCCTTAAATAGTTTAGTGAGGTGTCTACTATTACAGTTCTCAAAAGCATCTGCATGTCCGGCACTGTTATTTTACCGGGAAGCAGGCATACAGGCATTCTGAAAAATCATAGTGATTTTTGTTTCTTATGTTACTGCATGCCTGACACTACGAAGCGTACACAATTTCTCAGTTGCAGGGGCTTCACAGGACAGGAGGTGCCACGCTCTCAGGAGTCTCCAAACCTCTTCCTTAGAGCATATGCTCATAGTCACAAGGAGAGCTCCATCTGGATTTATGATCGTTCCCCCTGTTCTGTTTTTCAATTGTTCTAATCATCAAGGAATTAATCACAAATATTAGAGATTTTCTAATTATGATGCATATAGCAAATATGAGCATGCACAGTCACTCTTTTTAGAAATTTAACTCATTTAACAATAATTGAAAGAAATGCAGAACATTGTGCTATTTTGCCCCGTTCCCCTTGACAGCAACTCTGCACCTATAAACTTCGGGTATTCCTTACCCCAAACCTTAATTATATTTGAGCTTTAAAAAGCTCTCAGACTGTTTTCAATCTTTTATATGTTTAGTGTATTCATGAACACAGAAACGCAAAGTTCATGGCTCAAACAGAGTAGGGGACAAAAGGAAGGCAGTGAGATGAGGGGCTGAAAACACCAACGAACTGACATTCATCATTGTATCGGTGGTAGCACATAGCTGTACGGACACCTGCAGTGAACTGTTTGGCAGCCTAACCCCAAACGAGCACAACAGAAGGCTGTCACAGAAAGAGTCTGCAATGCTTTCTTACACACTCCAACTCTCGTTTTGCAGCTCTGAATCACAGTATCATTCCCACTTACATCACCCGGCCTTGCAGAATAAAGCTGAACAGTTTGGGATTGTAATTCCCAAAAGCACCATTGATGCAAGTAATCTCATGGACGTCTTCTGGGACCAAATCTTCCCCAAAGTCATGAACCCTTGCTGTATGCTCTGGTGGCTAACTAAAACTTTACCTGTGCCTATAAATTGACCATTTATGTCAGCAAAGTTTTTACTATACACATTTTTTCCTCAAGACATGCGTTTGGTTAGTAGAACTCCAGTAAATATTTCATAGGATGATAGCAGCAAAACTGAATGGCAAACAAACACCTTTACTGATCTTGGACTTGCTGCCTGGCCATCATAGTGAAAGACACACTGGAAACTCATGAATGGATGACTAGTCACTGTTCTCCGTGGAGCACTATGTTGGTACTCAAGTCCTGGACCTGAAGTGCTTATGCAGATAAAACACTGTCCATTGGAAGTCTGTGGGAGTTTTGCCCAGGTGGAAGTTGATGGAATCATCCCAAAGAGCAGTCATCTACAGGGGACCTCATGGGTTAAGGTCACTGCTGAATTTCTATGGGAAAGGAATCAAGGACCTTCTGCCAGGAGTATTTTCCTGGGTCTAGTGACTCAGACTTTGGTATTGTTGACAATCATTGTGGGCAGCCGCTGTGATGAAAAATTACAAGCACACCTTTGAAGAAGTGTAATTTTCATGATCTAAAGACTTTTTCGTTTAGAAAGAAAAGGCAAACCACATGTGTTTAGGAGAGTTCCTTTTTCCTGCCACTGAAGGGATGTAAATATGAATTTAAGTAATTTTTTTGTTTGTTTTTCTATGGCTCTGGAGCCTGCATCAAATCTCTACTGTTACTTATTTTTCTTTTGTTTCAGAAGTATCTTAAAACATTCAGTGTTCACTGAATATTTTCTCCAGAACAAAGACTGTTCTGAAGGAGAACATCAAATGCTAAAATGCTGCATGATCCAAAATTGTTAGTTTTATAAGAAAAGCATTTCCCCCTTTTTGAAAGTTTCTGAATTATTATGAGCTCCTTTCTGTATCAGCTCTTTGCTACTACAAGAACTATTCTGAATAACCAAAAATTAGAAAAAGAAAAAAGCTAGTTAGAGAACAAAACTCCCTGAAGAAAAAAAAAGATGATGCAAAATAACAACTAAAATACTGTCTTCTGCCAGGTCTGTTTTTAAAATGGAACTTTACTTCCTTCTCTAGGTCTGTGACCAGGCTTTTATTGCTAAACTGAGGTGTTTCATCCAAGATTTGAATAATACAGTAGTATACATTAGACCCAAAAGTGTATATTGGGGATTGAATGCTTGCCTACATAGTCAAGGTCCCCAAGCCAGTAGCATCTTGCACTGTGAGCGCTATGTGTAGGTGATGCTGTGTTGAAAGACGCTGTACTTGGACCTGCCATTTATTGCTATGTGTTGTCATTCCTTTTTAAGATGATTCACAGGACTTAGAATGAGTTTGTGTAAGTATATGTCACTATGCAAATCCACTGGTTCACTCTCTAGGTTGCAATGGAGTGTGAAAACTTCAGCTTAGTTGGAAAATGCTGTCTACCAGATTATTTATTAGGGTTTGCCTGTGAAATGCAGGTCTACTTGAGTTTTGTCCAAGGGTGAGAATTTGGCCTTAAATATACTTCATTTATTTAATAAAAACCTCTGTTGAATAATACTGACTCTGATTTTACAGCTCTGTGAATATGTTTCTGTTATTTTTCAACTTAATAGCTTTTCTAAAATGCTGCTATTTCACTCCTGGTCATTTTGAACTTACATGATTTCATTTTGGGGGGATGAGATTTTGTAGAACTGTGCTTTGAAAACGTGCTGTAAATCCGTCGTGCAGTTCACCTAATTGCCCCCTTCAGTGCAGCGTGCAGCTTCATGTTATACACCATTCGGTTTACCTGCGGTCAGATGCTAAAAATGACAGTCCCTTTTTTTTGTCTCTCTGTCCCATATATTTCCACTCCCTCCTTTATATAAAATCTAGGCTGAAAAGTGACTTAATTCAATTCACTGGTCTGACAGTATTTTAGTTGTTATTTTGCATCATCTTTTTTTTTTGGTCTTGCTTTGGATGAGTCAGATTTCTGCTCAAATGGTAAGCTGGTGCAACTCACCCTACAGCCACTGAGTTAGGAGGCTGAATGTAAGCAAAACGAGGGGCAGACCATACAGATTATGTATGACACAAAATAGCAGTCTCAATGACTGTTCTTTACTCTTGATATTAGCTATGTCTGGGCCAAAGTCCACTGGTCCATGCCACTTGAGCCAGCTGCATCTACATTGCCTGTAGCAGCTTGTTTTGAGCTGCACTAGTTTTGATCTCTGAATCTTCCCCGGTGCCCGAGTCGTCCCTCTTGACAAGCCAGCATAGGGGTGATAAGGGAGTTTTGGCTCAAGCCTGCGTGACAATATTGCCATATTAATCTGAATACCAGAATTTACAGCCGTCGTCGTGAGGCCAGATTGTAAAGTTGCAGCATCACAGTACAAGGGGCTGGCCAACACGCGCGGCAGTGCACGGCGCTGGCAGCATGACTGCCGTGGGTCGCCCGCAGCAGCAAGGGAGTGAGCGTCCTCGTCACCTGGGATGCAGGCTCCTGGCGTCTCTCCTATCTACAATGGGAGTGGCAAGAGAAACAAATGGTACTAGTTTGCATTTTCTTTCTGTGAAGAAAATGTGTAATATAGGACTGAAGAAATATACACAATCTTTCACAGACCTTTATTTTAACTGAGGAATTTAATCCTATGTAAATATATTGCATTTAAGTAAAACAATGCAAATATATATATTCATGTAACTAGCAGAGAGTTATCTGCCTGAAGGACCTTTTAATGATTTTATTGTTAGACTTTTTCCATAGAATGAAGAAAAAGTGATGTGAATAGAACCATCTGAAGTCTCTGAGGTATATATCCTATGTATCTTCTGCATGTAAATTTACATATATTTGGGAATGGAAATACAGTGACAGCCTACTTTATATGGGGGGGGCATTAGAATCTAATAAAAAGTATAATAACAAAAAGTGTTGATATGAATAATAGAAGCTTTGTGTTTATGCAGTAGAGAGAATAAGAATTTATATTAAATTAGGTAACTGGAAATATGCATAATTTTTACCATCACTAGAAAAATACTTGTTGGAAGTCAGGAAGGGTAGCTGGTTACCATTGTCATTTGTCTGAGTATTACCAAAAGAGGCAGTTGACTAGAAATAAAATACAGCAAATATTTTTAAAAGATAAGAGCAAATCACTGTGCAGTTGCTTCTTTATCATTCATAGCATGGGATGCATATTAGTCATCATAAATGCTGTTCTGGGGGAGTAGGTGCTTTAAAAGCTTTCTTCCTCTTCTGGAAACATCTTGGATGAAGAGTGTAGAAGGAAATCCCTAGAGAAGAATAAACTATCATGTTTATAAGAACATCCTATTGACTGACTAATTGGAAGGATACCAAAAAATTCCCAGGGGAAATGATCTAGAGCTCTATGACTTTTACAGTCAATACTTAGAGCAATTTTTTTTTATATAATGGCAGAGAAATCCATTTAAATTGAAAATACTCTGTATCAAACTTCCTAATCTGACCATAGATTCAAACCCGACCAGTGACAGTGAAGAAAATGATAAAATTAAGCATGTGATAGAGAAAAAAATTCCTGTACTGATAGTGTGGTTTTAAGTTCAAAACCGCTTTACTATTTAAATTTGTGAGAGTTTATTTCAGTAAGAAAAGAATCAAATACTGTATTTGACAAACAAAATTATTGCCTTAGAAGAAAGAAAATGAATGCCTCATATCTACAATGCCCTGTCCAAAGGGTTGGTCTCTCCTCTCCATTTCATTTTCATGCCACCTTCTATTACAACAAAAGTACTGCAAATGCAATCAGAGCGATGTCACTGAGGAAGAGTCTGCAAGCAGGAGCTGAGGGGGTTTCTCTCTAGAGAATAGAAATAGAAAACAATGAAGAGAACAAGACAACAATAGAAAACAATAGAAAACATGGGAAAACTCATGAGCCTTTCAGGGAAGGGATAGGGAACAAGCAGAGGAGCAGGTCAGCGAATCCAGCATTTTACTTTTCTGGAGGATTCCTGCACCCACCATTGCCCATCTTTCATTTAGTTTCTGATCTCTCGCCTCTGTTGTCTCCCCTCTCTCTCTGTCAAAGTTCTTTCTCTCCGATGGAGCCAACTTCAAGGAAATTTCAAGATCATCTTCAAGAATTTACTGTGTCAATTGCCAGCTATTTAGAGCTATCCTACAAAAAGTACTACTTAGCCTTTGTTATAAAAAGTTTACCTGATTATAGCAATATCTGCAAAAAACCCCCCCTATAATTGTTACTAACTGGAATGTGACACAGCTGAGCTATATCAGTTTATTTGAATGTCCAGAAAATTATTCATGACCTTTTTTTTAAATGATGAAGTGCAGTTTAGGTGAACATTAATAATGATGAACTTGAAAAAGATACAGTTTTGTCCCATATTTTTCTTAATTTCAAAGCCATCTTTGTAAGACAAATTACAAGTGTGTTTTCAGTATCTTTACAGTGAAAATATCTTACACACATATTATGAACTCACAAGCCTGAAAAGCAAAATTCAGTTTATAAATTCAGTACGCTGTACCTGTCTGCTAGTAAATAAATATAAAAGAATATTCAATTCAGCAATACATTAGACATACCACATATCCTTCGTACTCTTCCCAGGGAGGATATATACAATATGAAAGATTTATATGGATTGGTTTCACATAATATCATGCTTTTCTTGGTGTTATGTTTTTTTGATAGCTTGTGTATATAACATCAGCATAACCTAGAAGTTTGTTTTCATCTGGAACTCTGCTACAGCTCTGTCTATCATATAAACAAGGAATTAGCATGGCTCTCTTCAAACACAATACACTTATTCTGAAGGTCTTTCTAGCTCTGACTGTGATTGAACAGCATTCTGCTATAAGTTCCTGTGTTATTTCACTTCATCCTAACATTTCATTCCCTTTGTCAGTTCTTTCTGGCAAATACAAGTAATTCGCACGGTGAGGAACGAGAGGGGAAATGCAAAATAAGCTGTCCTTTCTCAGTGTCAGGCCTGCTTGCTTCCTACTTCCCAGCTCACATCCAGAACCTAAAGCAGGGTTTGAACAGGTGTCAGCAGGCACACAGCAAGAGACAGGCAACTCTGACCTAAAGTTTGTGGTCAGATTTATTTTTTCCAATGATGGTGTGCGATGTTTTTAGCAGCAACATTTTTTCAGCGTTCATCTGTTCTGCCAAACCGGAGCATTGTGGATTTTGTTTGGGAGTCCTAGACCACCGATAATCTGCATTGCCTAGGCACCGAGGCGTGCCGGGGTGCACCCTGGGCTCCCTTTCTGAGGCAAACTGTGCAGGTGGAGGTGCTGCACATCACGCACAGTTGCATCCCAGTGCTCCCTACAAACAGGGCAACATAACAGTGGGTGCAGCTCACTTGCAAGTCCACCAAGTCTTGATAGCTCCTTAAATCCCACCATGCCCTCATAGCTTGCACACATTCACCATCCTCAGGTACACAATTGTAAAAAGCCACTCGGTCCCACCTGTTTGGCACCACAGAAGTAGCAAAACACCTAGGAGCAACCTAAGCTGAGAAGAGATTCAGACACTGATCAGTACAAACAGACATGAGGATTCATCACGGCTCTGTCAAGGAGGCTGCCTGACAGGACTGTGTATTCTGAGCATGGCAGAGCTGCCCTAGGCTGGCTGTTCACAAAGCAAGGAAGAGTTACGCTTTAAGTCCAAAGAAGTATCCACATCTGTGACACTAACCTTTGCAGACAGACAAGTCTCCAGAATCCAGGAGACTCACCTGTAGCTGCTTTCTCCTCCTCTCTGTAAGGAGCTGAAACCAGGACATGTGGACCAGCTAAACATCTGGAGAGGAGCTGAGTTTTGGTGAGTACGTTTAATGTTTTGGGAGTGGGGAGCAAGGGTTGTGTAGGTGATGGGAGACTGCTCTGCTTAGATTTGGGTCATCTAATAATGATGGGCAAGTTCTAGCCAGACAAAGACAAAGGCAAAGGTAGGACATAGTGCTCTTGGGGAGAAAGAGAGCCTTTCAGAAACAACTTACCCCTTCCCTATCCATCTGCTAACCCCTTCTCCTGGATGAAGGGGAATTCTGGACTGTTCATGGATGGAGCCATTCTCTGTGCTGGGGAGAAGCAGTGGTAGGTGTAGCAGGTTGGCTGGCAACTCCACCTGGTAGCAAGCTGTGCCACGGCCAGGTTACTGCTGTGGCTGACTGCAGTGCTAGAAGGCGTTTCCTTCTGGAGGGACATAGACCTTCCCAGGCACCTGCAGGTGACTTGTGCACACAACCCTCCTTCTGCCTTCTATGCCAGCCTGGATTAGCTGCCATGACAGCATGTTCAAGTTGTTCTACGCAACTGCTGAATGCAAACACACCATTCAGATTGGTAAACAATTACCTGGCAGGACTCTGTTGTGATTACATGGCATGGTCTGGTTGTGATCAGGCTCTCCCCACCCTAGCTAGACATCCTCTCAGGTGCCTCCCCCTTCTTCTGGCCTTGGCTTGAGTCATGGGCTTGTTGAGGCACAAGTTAGCATCCTTCCCCCTGGGGATTTTCTACACATGGTTCTGGTCACACTCTGGTTGCTTCACCTCCTCATTGCTAGCTCACTAGCAAAACAGGGTATGGCTCTGCACAGTATCCAACAACTCTAGGAAGGAGAAAGGGGTTTCCTGGCCACCCACTGAGACAGTAGGACAAGTCGGTGACTGCGGCTTTCTTTCTGTGGAAGTGATCCCAGGTGAAGGGACAACAGCAGGGTTATGTTCCAGGTTTGGATAAAGGCCGTGTCCCACCCGCTTGTCTCCTAGATCCCCATGCCACCAGGTCCTTGGTGAAGCACCCCATTAGTACGGCTCACAAATGTGTATCCTCTGAGAATAAGGAAGTTTGGGAAGGGATTGTTGTTGGTAACTCCCTGTGTGGATCCTGACAGACTAGTTAGGGCCATATGATCCATAGCCCAAGGATTGTACCATCTGCAGGGCAGGTAGGTAACTTGACATCACAAATGTCTCACTCTGCTGTCAGGAAGGGAGTGCCACCCTACGTGTGCTGAAAAAGAGCAGAATACCTGGACAGGAGAAGGTGAACTTGGTTAGTATAACTAGTCATGGCATCTGAGCCACTTGAAAGTGAGAAAACACAGAAGCACCTTTTGCAGGCATCCTATATTGGCTTGTTAACTTGGCTGTAGGGCTACAGTTAAAGTGGTAAAATGTGGAAGTAGGTTCCTCAATTTTTCTGCAGAGAGGAACGTTTAACACTAGATTTGCACTGTGCACACATATGCTTCATCCTCGTCCAGGCACTGCAATAGCTAACAAAGACTTCTGGCCATGGCAGGTCTGGAGTGCTGTGTGGTTGGTGCTAGCTTCTCTTGTCCACGCCTGGAACTCTAAAAAAGCAAGGCTGTTTTGGGCTATACCTGAAGCCTGGTCTACAGACAGAGGCAGGGCTGCTCTTCTCCTGTGCACAGGTATGGGTCAGGTGAGGCATGCTAGATCCTGCCTCAGTGTGCCTAGCCATCTGATGGAGATGGAGAGTGGCCCTAAAGTGGGCTGGATGCCCCTCAGTTTCAGGATGGAGCCTGAAGGACAGCAAAAAATGAGATGTAGGTTATTTAGAGCATGCTGGGGTGATCACAGGAGATATCCGAGTCAGGGGAGTTTATTGAACTATGCATAGCAGAAAAGCTTCTGGTTGTAGATTGCAAAGACCTGTGGGACAGTTCAGGGCGCTCCTTCCAAAGCATGGGATGGATATCCTGATGGGCTTTGCCAAGGCCAGGGCACCGAACTGTATTTGGCAAACGATATATGCATCTGTGTGCTGTTAACAGAGACAGAATGGGCACAGCCAGAGTAATCAGTTTAATTAAATGCTTTGTATCTATAATTTGTCTGATTTTAGAGCATATTAAATTGAAATTAAACTTCCAATATATTATTACAGGAACATATTCTGTTTCCTTTATGTCCCATTGTAGCAGTGATTAATATATTCAAAAGTATACATTACAATGCCACAATAATGAACAGAGCTAAACGAATATAAATATCTGCAGTAAAATACAGTGAAGTCCTGCGGTGCAATGGTAACATTAGTCATTTTTGCATGAATAAATGAAGGTAGAGTGTGAAATTCCGTAACTCTGCTATGAACCAAAGTCTCTGCCCAGCATGGACTGTCAAGTCTTTGCAGGACTAGTCTGTTGCAAATATTTATTGCTACTAATTTAATGATTAGTCACAAAATAAAACTTTTTATTCTTCTAGGTGCTTCCCTGTCTCCACTGTGTTCCATTTGCAGTCTTTTCTGGAAATGAAAGCTTGAGATTTGATTCTGACAGGGTCAATTTTGGATGTAAAAATCAACAGAGAAGCACTTGCTCTAGTCTCTTACAATAAGTGATTCAGCACTTGTGGCTGATTGCTGAGAATCCTTTGATGCTTAATTTTATTGGCCAGATTCATTGATTTTTTAAGACCAGAGGAGAACAGTATCATTTGGTCTCAGCTCCTTCATAGCACAGACCATAACTTTAACTGAATTAGAGCATATTTTAAAGAACAATAAAGTCTTGTTTGCATAGAAAACTCCACATGCTTTGGTAAGCTACTCTAAAGATTAAATATTGTTATATTTAAATATCTGCGCCTTGTTCCTCCTCCCAATTATCTAGTTTGATAATTTTCGTCCACTGTATCTCTTACTTAAGCTGGGCAAGCGGTGGAGTTTTTCTTTCAATAGTTACAGGATAATAATCCATCCAGAACCCCATGAATGTGCCAGTAAGTCTGCATAAAATACGGGTGGAAGCTCATGTTGGGAAAATATAGATTGGCTTTTATTTTCAAAGAGACAAAAAATGTAAGAATATTTTGAGTTAATTCATAATGTCTTTTCTATAAAGAAAATTAATTTATTTCTTTAACTGGTTAAATAAACTCTTTTAAGCTTTTTTCTTTTAAAACATTTTTCAATTTCTTATTAGAAGTGCTACAGAAAAGGCTTAAACCATCATTTTAAAAATGACTTAATGAAAAAATTGAAGCAATTGTGAAAGACATTTAGCAAATGTTGAAATGAAATATTCTTATATCTTAAAAATTCTCCACATTGCTATTGATCTTCTTTCTTTCTTTCCAGATACATTTGCCACCTTGTATGGAAATTTGTAATTTTCTTGATTCTTCTGAAATACTACTTCACATCAAATGAATTGATTACTGAAATAAAAAAGTCAGCAACCTGTAATCAATATTCTCTTGACTACTAGACTAAGGAGTCCTTTACTATCCAAATCTTCTCTGGTACAAATACATAGAGAGCATAAAAAAGTCAGCTCTTACTTTGTTTCTGAAGTACACTGGAGAAGTAAAAAGTACAGTGTAAGACAGGCTTTCCAAACTTCTGCCCAAGCTTGCAACTCTTTCCCAAAGTCTTTCTGACTTAAAATGCAAATTCTGAACAGGTATATAGATTTTCTAATACTTTCATTACCAAACATGAATTCAGAAGTACTAGCAATGTTATGATACTGATTGATATTCATAAAATTGGAGAATTGTGTAGTTTGGAAGGGTTCTCCAGACCTTGTCTGGAACAATGTCCTGCTCAAAGCAGGACCAGCTAGAGCGGGTAACTGAGGGTAATCCCCTGCCTGTACAAAGATCACCTTAAACCACTGCACTGGAACTTGTATTCAGATGTTATCTGCCATCAACCTTGATCCTTTTTCTGAGTCACCTCTTGCTAGGTAAGCAAGTGACAGCTAAAAAAAGAATGGTTTAGGTCTGTCGACTTTCCGGATGCAATCTCCACATCTTCCTGACAGATCCCCAGTGTAGGTTAAAATGGCATAAAGCAACTCCAATGCATTTCTAAATATGCTATTAAGGGTACCTTTGGCATGAAGGAGTCCTGAAATGTCCCAAAGGCAGCCTTGTGTCTCTTCGTGCTGTCCCTGCCACAGGGACTTGCCAAGATTAGTTTGGGGATGGCAGAGTAAACCAGGAGTGTCATTCACTCCACGATTGGTGGCTTGTTGCAAGATCTGTAGTTCTGCTTTAATGGAAGAATTCTAGCTTGTGTTGGGGCTTGCTTTGACCTCAAGTATCTTCTGAAAGCAGGGGAAGCCATTGGTTGCTGCCTTCCAGGGGGTTCCTGGAACAAGGCCAGAGAATCTCCTTAGCCTAGTCATCTGCACACCTTTAGATCCCCTTTAATCCAGGCTTAGTCGACTGAAGAATCCAACTTGACAAATACTGCTGTGACGGTAGGTCATGGACAGAGCCCTACTGCCAGGCTATGGCAAGAAAAAATTGTTTGAACTTAAAAATACACAGTTGCCTGCATCCCAGGTGAAGTGCTCTCAAAAGCAGCTACTGAGCATTTTGTACTGCCTGCAGGTTTTAAGAGTTCTTGGATAAAAACCGTAAGTAGGAGCAAAAAAGGTCACATTTCTACATCATGGCTGAAAAGTCCTCATATGAAAGGAATATGCATCTTCTTCTAGGAATCTGGAGACAGTAGAAAATGTTTCTCACTATTTATCTTGCTGATTATCAGGAAGAGAGAGTAAGTTCCTGGGCTAACCACTTTTTTGACAAATAAAAGGACGTTGTCCTACTTAGAGTTCAAATAAGATTTTAGTTAAGTGTTTTGCTCTTTTCTGTTAGTGTACTTCTGTGCTGCCATCTTCAGCAGGTTATGCTTGAGCCAGTTTTTTTCTTTTTTGAGACATTCACTATTTCTATTTTTGAAAATAAAGTTGTGAAAACTATGTCAATGTCAAATACTGGGTAAAAACTGCTAGAGGTGACGGTATCAGAATGTGGTTTTACAGGCTTGTATAATTTTTGAAAGTGATTAAAAAACAAGAATAGAAATTCCTTTCCTGATATGTTAATTCTTTAAAAAGTAGGTTTTCTTTGTTCAGCATAGATCCTTGAAGGTCTTAAGCAATCCCACTAGAAACCTGATTTTATTAGCATTTTAAAAGAAATACTTGTGGAAAAAATTCTTTAAAATTCGTTTGGAGAACTTTGGAACATAGCTTTACTTTACTCACCCACAGTATTGTCTGATCTTTTAAAATGAGAAGAGAATTTTGCCAAAATTGGCTAAATATTATGATAGTGATGGTCTCATGTAACCAGTTGCAAGCTGATGGCTGATGGTACTGTTAAACTACTTACAATGTAGCGTTGAGTCATTACTCCTCCGTAATATATGGATCTATCTAGGAACTTGTTAATAGTCCTGGTCCTAAGCCCTGGATTTGACAAGCAGAGGCTTTTGGTCTATGTTATGACCAGTGAAACTACTGTTTTCATTTTCAGGAAAATGGGAGTTGAATCTGCAGCAAAAGCAGGTTCCTTCACATTACATCGCTTTGTGCCGACTTTCCCTAGCACCACTGCTGCAGTTTCTGCTGACTCTGCCAACACATTAAAGGGCAAGAGTGGCAAGCAGTCACAGGACCCTCAATGTATGTAATGTATAAACCTTACTATTTTTAAAGTATATTGAAAGTGACATCAACTCACGTAAAAATCTTAATTGTGGGGAGAAGCAAGAGATTTTGAACAGCTGAACTACCTCACTTTAAAATCCCCATGATTACAATTTCAGCAATAGGAAATATTCCTACAAATGAATCCCTTGCCCTAACTCCGAGCAATTTTCAATGTTACTTGTGCCACATATCGGAATGGCTTACTCATCAGAATTATGCACCATTCTGAGTGCTGAGGAAGTGCTAGTGAGTTCTTGCAGCACTTCCCAGGCAGGCTGGGTTTACCCAGCTGTATGGGTTTACTAGGCTGTAAACCGTGTCTAGATCTGGGTTTACACCTTTTAATGCCAGGCCTGGATGTAATTCTTCAGCCTCGGAAAGAATGTATTGGAGGACTTTAATTAGAAAACAGGGAAGAGACTTAAAGAGCTTACGTTTCAAAGGAATAAATTGAAAATGGAGTATCCATATCAAGGTAGCTCTCTATCTGTAGTACGAACAGTCAAGGAATCTGAATGAGAGGAAATGGAGTGAAAATGCTCAATTAGATTACAGTATAAAAATAAACAGATAGTCTGAACTGAATTAAACTACTGACATTTATATTAAAATGTAAAAGGCTATAAGAACAGTATATATGTTACTGAAATGCCCTAAGATCATCATGCTTCAAAAAACCCCACAGATTTACATACTTCTGGAAGATTTATTAAAAATGCACTTTTAAAAGAAGAATAAAGAATGGCATTTTTGAAAACTACCAAGAACCAAGAAGAAACCTTACCTGACACAGGAGAACATATAGCAATCATTTGACAGATTACTTTTATTTAAATGATAGATAAACTAGGATATTACTGACTTAACTTCTCAAGTTACTGTTGAATCTTGTAACTTTGGAAATGAAAACAATTGGTAGTGATTTTCTTATTAATTTACTCAGAAGTATGAATGTTATATTAAGCACATGATTTTGCTAAGATTTATCTGCAGTAGAGCAATTTGTTTTCAGAGTACTCACTTCAAGAGCAAATGAAAGGGAATATAGTAACCACTCAGTGAAAAAAACCCAAACAAACCAAAAAGAACACTAAACAATGGCAAACCTATATGCAAAGGAATCAATTTTCCTATAATCTCACAAAGACATGCATTTATGAATTCATAGAATCATAGAATAGTTTGGGTTGGAAGGGACCTTTACAGGTCATCTGGTCCAACCCCCCTGCAATGAGCAGGGACATCTTTAACAAGATCAGGTTGCTCAGAGCCCCATCCAGCCTGACCTTGAATGTTTCCAGGGATGGGGCATCTACCACCTCTCTGGGTAACCTGTTCCAGTGTTTCACCACCCTCATTGTAAAAAATGTCTTCCTTATATCTAGTCTAAATCTACCCTCTTTTAGTTTAAAACCATTACCCCTTGTCCTGTCGCAACAGGCCCTGCTAAAAAGTCTGTCTTCAATTTTTTTGCAAATTATTTTAAAGCAAATTCATTACTAGCTTTTTTTTATTGAGGTTGTCCAGTCAGGATTGTTAAAGAAATTCCCAACACAATCTATAGTTTACAGCTACCAAATTGAAATTAAATCAGATAAGGCAGGCATCTTTCTTTTTAGAAAACGGAACCAGAAAGTACAACTTTTTGTATTTTAGGGGTCTCTATGCATTTTTTACTATAGACCTAACGTACAAATGGAAACTATAATCATTCTGCTATATATGGCATATATAAAGCCACTTTATCTACCTATCAAGTCATTAAGTGCCTACCTGGAATTTAAGTGCATGCCAGAAAAATAAAAGCATGGAAAAATAATGATGGATGTTATTCCTTTTAATGTCATTTCCTCTTATCCATTACATGGGGAGAAGCTGTGACCCTGTAATCACTGAAATATATCCTTAACTTTACAAACGTCACACGTCAAAGTTGGTTCAAAAGAGTTAGAACATGTAGAAAGTTAACACATACAGGGATGTTCAGACCTATTATCTTAAATAAAAATGATAGCAAGAGTACTACTCTGCATTTTTCTGACGGTTTCTAGGCTTTTTACAGATCTGAAATTAATGAAGCCTAACAATAACCTGAGAGACGACATTGCAATTTGTTTGTGTATCTATCTGAGCTGAAAATCTGAGCTGTAAAAATGAAGAATTGGTTACAGTAAAAGGCAAAAGCACCTATAAATTAGGTGTGGCAACTTGTAAGTTTAAGGCACCTCGTGCTAAGAATGGGATGCAAAACCAGACTAAATGCTCAGGCTCCCCTTAGCAATTCATGCAGACTTGCTATTCAAACCACCATCTGGTGAATGGAGAGTGATGTAAAGATGCCCAAAGGAAATTAGGGAAAGCTCTTTAGAGGATATGCAACTACACCTCTTAGTTGGAAGAGTTAAGCACAGTGGAAAGTCATCTAGGGAAACAGAGAAGTGTGTATGTTCAATGTCATCTTCACCTTTTCTCTTCAGATGGAGAGTATTCAGACTTCTATCTTTTATTTCCATGCAAAGATCCAAACCACAAACAAGAGGCAAGTGTTTTCATTGGAGTTTTCTACTGGAGCTGTGCCACCAGGCAGAAAGGAAGGAAAGACTCGCATGACTACTAAGAAAGTAAAGAAGAGCCTGACACCGTGGTTAGGACACTAGCTGTAAGAGAGGATGCTGAAACACTGGTCTTCCTATCCATCCTATGTTAGACAATCGCTAGAGAAAAACAAAAGAACCAAAGTACTTTACAGCGCTGGAACCAGAGTCCAGATTCCTTACTCCTAAGGGAATGCACTGGGCAATACGACACAGTGATCTGACAGCGGGTTGATAGGGTTTTTCTGGATATGTTTGTGCCCTGTTTTATGTATGTATCATTATTTTTAAAATCTGGCCCTAAGCAATTTGTTGATTCCACATAGCAATTTAATGGCAAAACTAATACATGCTTCTGTACCGTGAGACCAGCAACTGTAACTCCTGCAGAGAGCTCTTGAAAGAAATTTTAAAAGCCTGAGGCAGATGTCAGCAATTCATGTGACGTACAAAGGTTTGGCAAATGCCAGAGTATCTGGTTATCTCTCCTGAGAGAGAAAGGGTTTTTTGACAGCTGACAGAAGAGTTGATTTTTTTCATTATTTGGCCACAATGGGTTGCATATCCCAATGTAAGGGGGGGAAACCATGTATCTGGGCAAGAGTTCTTCCTATATCTGTATTCTTGACATAGGTTTGGCTCAGCTCTGCTGGGGATTATTTGCCACTCACTGCTTGCATCTTATTATATTAATGAATCCTATACATGCATGATGGGAGAATATACATGCATGATTTGGATCCTAGTGGAGTTATTGGCAAACATCCCACTGACTAAACAGGATACTTAGTTGAACCCAGTGAAGACTAAGGACACAGATGCATTCCTGTGCTATGTTTCTCAGCAAAAAAGACCTGCCCTGCAGCTGGCAAGTCTCTGAACAAGGCAACCATTAGCTATCCCATCATCTCTTTAAGTACTGCAGGTAGTGTATTTGACTGGAAATAGAAATGAACTGTTACTTTTATTTTTCAGACAAAGCTAAAATGACACTTCTAGAAAAGTGAAAATAAATGTTATTTTTTAAAGCAAAGAGCAAAAGCAACTAGTCGGCTTTCCAAATGCAATCTATGTGATTAATGTGTCTCGAAATACAGACATTTCTATAAAATATTAATTACTTCACTTCTGGACTTTATTAAATTACATTTAGCAGTTTTGAAATTCCTTCTATATATTTTTATGTGTAAATAATATTTATTAATTTTTTTGATCATGGAAACCACTTCCTGTGTAATTTTACTCTTTTTGTTAAAAAAACCTGACTTGCATGCCAGGCACAATAGAAGTCCAAGGAGCTTCCTAGGAGCAGAGATGACTTTTGTGAGCAGGAATCTGAGGAATGTGCTTGTTTTTGCTTATAGCTATAGTGTCCAAAATTTCAGACACATGAATGTTGAAGAGTGACTGATTTAAAAAAAAAAAAGGTTTGCTTTTTTAACAAGATAGCATCATTGTAGCATCTCTAATTTAAATGGTTTACATAGGCAAATCTATATGAAAGTTATAAATACAGCTCGAATGCTTGATTTACCTCAAAATACCCAGAATGACTGAAATGTGTTTAATTTTCTGTTTTACTGAAAATAAAAATTCCCCTAATTGCAAAAGTAATTTGGTGCCATATTAGTTGTTTGAGGTAATAGGGTTTATAATCCATAAATACATCTATCACTTAACAAGATTATTTTCTGTTTTCCTTTCAGCCTTATTAAGGATGAAACTTTGTAAAGAAGGACTAGATTATAAGATAGCAAAATGGTAATAATGATAGCTACTGTTTAATAAACACCATATTTTCCCTCATTCATGTGTTCAAAGATAGAGAGGAGTGCCACACCTCTTTCATGTGCACAACAGATTCACTGTCAGAAGGGGAAGAAGTTGGCAGACTCATGAATAATGCTAAAGGAGGAGAGCAGCTGTTTAGTAACAAAACCTTCTTAGCAGAGCCTTTCAGCCAGTTGCTGTACCATTTGACATGGTACTCATGAGTGTGTGCGTGCACGCGTGTGTAACTGGAAAGGCAGGAACATAGAAAAAAAGATCACAGTGGAAGCACTGATTATCATACTAACTAGGTAAATATGTCATTTTTAAAAGAGGAAAGTATTTTAAGATTTTAAATATGAAAGAGCCACCTGAAAGGAACCTCTCCTCTGGCTCTTTTTAAACTTCTTTTTGTCAGCACAGCATACCTACACAAGGTACTCTGCCACCACTTCTGTTTCTGCAACACCCAGTCAGGTAAATCATGGCTTTTGGATAGTCAATGGAAATTTTGCCATTCATACCTACCGGATCAAAATTTTACCCTATGACTTTTCTCAACTTTACCAATATAAAAAAAATAAGTAATCATACAATTGGAAAAGACAGTGTAAAAATTACCAAGGAAGAAACATTGGGAACTAAGAAAATCACGAAGAAAAAAATGCACCTGAAAAAAATGGCAAAGAATGACTTTCAGACCCCAAATGAGAAAAATGTCTATGTTGTTCTTTATTGGGACAGTTCCCATAAACGTATATGCATGTAAGTTTTTCCTACTCAGTAGAGTAGTTCTCTTGACTGCAGTCTGTAAAGTCTATATATAGAGAATGGGAAAAATAGGCCTGTTATCCTGAATTCATACCACTGGGCAAAAGGAGAGAATTGCATATCTATTCAAGGCAATTAGCATCTATTATGAAAACACGGCTGTTCTGCATTCTTCACACAGGCTAAAGAGCCACATACACTTTTGGTGAAAAAATAGAACACATGTGCAGGAAGAATAGGTTTCTAGAGGATATATTCCATAGTTGTATTTGTTTGCTGTTGTTCAGGACTCCAAAACACATTCTTCACACCAAGGATTTAAAGATCCCAAGGTTTTGCTTTTTTTTTTCCAAAATTTGGGCTGTTATACTTCATGGAAGAAATTACCTTAAAAAAGAGAGATGTACAACATAATGTCAAAAATTCCACTATATTAATACATTTAGATTTGCATTTAAATGTGTTCATATGGATCCATTAACTCATTTTACAATGACAACAAAAGATCTTTTTCCTATTTATCGTAGGTGCATAATAACTTGGGCTTTTATTCGGCAACACCTTTTAAGACATGCTTGCTCAGCTGACTATTTTCATGCATATGTGTTTTAATGTGTGATTTAGATGTAAAGTATTTGGTATAGGCATAGAGAACCTGTTTCAGAGTCACAGCTCAGAATCCAAGTTTTAGGAGTAAATGTTCTTAATGTTTTGTTAACTTACTATGAGCTCAAATGGCCTGAATTCTCCTAATGTAGTCTCATCTGACTACATACTGGATTCATACCACTGGGCAAAAGAACAGAACTGCGTATCTATTGAAGGCAATTAACACCTATTAGGAAAATAATGGCTGTTCTGTGTTCTTCACACTGAAAAAAGAGCCACATACACTTTTGGTGAAAAAACAGAACACATATGCACAAACAGTAGATTTCCAGAGGATGTATTTTGTACATGTATTTGTTTGCTTTTGCCCAGGATTCTGATACGTATACAAAACAAAAGGCTATTCAGCCTCTCCAACCTATAATGCAAGATCCGGCAATCCTTTCCAACTTACTTCTTTCCTAGCTCTCCCTTTATGTCCAAGGAGGGAGGACACAGGGAGGTAGAGCCCTGTAATTGTAATTTGGCTTGAAAGTATTGCAGTCTACAATCAAATTCTTGGTAGCTGGTTAACATTCTTTCTTTCTATTAGATTTGCTATTCAAGACAATTTCTAAATAAGTAAAATAACTTTACAAGGATAGTTTCAATAGTAGAAGTCAATATAATCAATGGTGTGATCATTTTCCAATTGTAATCTGTTGGTAAAATGAATGTCCTCTCTGCTCCTTTGTCGTGGTTTAACCCCTTCCCATAGAATTTGTTGCCTTTAAATCTTCTCAGATGTTTGCAATTTGGAGGAAACTGCTCTTCTTGTGATATTAAAAAACTGCAGTGTCTGACAACTTTTTATTAGAGAAGGAAAGGTGCCTGCCCTATAAGGAAGACTGCTTTGAAACACAATGCTTAGTACTTAATGCTTTAGAAACTTAATATTTTAGCATATTTTTCTTGTAACATCTAAACTGTTAGTATCTGATACTACAACAACTTGGTTATTGAAATCACCTTGATATGTTTGGAACTTGACCAGTAATATTGTAGTCAAATGAAGCAATGTATTATTCATGCTTAGTTAGGTCAGCTGAACACATTTCAGCCTTACCGTGTTTGCAATCATCTTGACTAGTGTCATAATATTTTCCATCACCTCTCCCGAGGCACATTTAGCACCTTTTTTTTTCCCCCTTTTAGAAAAGGAAATTCTCAATTATAGCTGTAAAGCAAACAGCAACTGAAATCCACCCATTTCCTAAAGCTCTATTATCCCTGAGGCATCTGAAACAAAAACATATCGATACTAATTACTTAGCAGAAAGCAATCAAGAAAATCTTTTTACTCCCAACTCTCTCTTCTCCCCTTACTCCTACAACCAATGTGCCTCTAAACAGAAAAGCCTGAGTTGTCTGAAAGGACACAGGGAGACATGATGATAGCAAAAGCAAGCCTCCTTTATGCCCTTGTCCCCAGGAGTCTTTTCTGGTATCTTCTCCTCACAGCCCTCTTCTTGTTCACCTGTGATAAGTGTAATCTCTTCTCAGCAGCTCCCAGTGCTTCACTCACTGATTTCAACAAGCAAGCAAGCAACAGAAGAGGTGTTGTTCATAAAAATCTATCCTCCTCTCCCTTCATCAGACTGACACCTGTACTGAAACGAATTATCATCAGTAAGTCCATAGGAACTGGTATCCAAACCTGCGTGGATTATAGCAGTAGGCTCTGTCGGCTGGAGAGGATGCTGCGGGCATGCCTGTTGCAAGCCTCCAGCCAAGGGTGTGGGGTGCTGCGGGTGGCCCGGTGCTCTGCTGAAGCCAAGGCTTCTGTGAGGCTGGACTAGAGCACCCAGGGGCGTGGAGCAGGAGTTAAAACTGGCTCATTATAAGTAAAATACCAAACTGAAACAATCGGCTATTTCCTTCTCTACGTTGAGCTAGGCAATAGTTCTCTCCTGAGTGTTTAGGTTTCATTAGTATATACATAAGTGCTAAACTTATCCTGAAAGGGTTTTTTTTCTTTCTTTTTCTAAACTAAAACAGGTAAAGTGTCTGGCTAATTTTCTTTTCCAGTTAATTTTTAGAAGTAGAACTGGATTCTACGTCTTTACACACTCTCTCCCATGCTCTTTTGGATCTTTCTGCACTCCTCTGGGATTTTCCAGTCTTCAGGAGTCAGGGACTCCGTATTGGCAGAGTGGAACATAGCATGGCTTAGAAAAAGGCAGGGAGTTATGGCACAAAGAGCTGATTATGTGACTCTGGTAGCTGCCATTCCTGTATTGGAGTGTGATATAGATGTTTTGATCGCTAGTCCAATTTAAATCATGGGATGACTTCTTTTGTATGGCAGATTGCAGTTTACTCTTCCACGAGCAGAATTTTTTGTGCCTTGCTAAGGAGTACAGGGGGACAAAAAAAGAGCTTTCTTGTACAACATGCTCTGCTCAAAGTCCCCTTCAAAACTGCTTTTTTTTTAGCCCTACAAAGTGAATATTTTTCCAGTAGTACAGAGAAATATGGTTACGTACCACCATGCTGGTCCACAGAAGTGATCAGGACGACAAGAATGCGATGTGTTGGCACCTATAAGAAGATGACCAAAAAGCCTGTTAAGTAGTAGCAGAGGTACTGACCATGCTCAGTTCCCTTTCCTATGGTTTGTCTACACGCTGCCCACTATTAGGCAGTATCATCTAAAATAATGGATTTGGGGGGGGGGGGGAGGGGGAACAACAACAAAAACCCCTTTGGATGTTACATGATTTTCTTACAGATGTGGAAGGAATGATGGTTCTGTCACCCACACTTAACTAAACCATAGCGAAGCCATGGAATGAGAAAAAAGTACATCATTTTGTGACTATACCAGATAATAATCTTGACACTAAAATCATTAAACAAAATTACAATTTTAGGAAACACTGTTGCAAATAGCCAACTTGTATAAAGCAGTGCATTGCAATATTCAAATATTTATTTACATTTCAGTTTTCAATAGATAAAATAGCATTCTGCTGTACAAAATGTCAATAAAAATTTAAGGGAAGAAAATCTGCCATAATTTATTTCCAAAATAATTGACTTCTACAAACCCAAACAATTATCTATGGCTAATTGATTGTTTATTAATAGCTTTTTGTATTTATGTAAAGAATCCTTAAGAGAAAGAGTACTGCAGGCAAAAAATGCTTGATTTTGCATGTCAGGTTCAGTACAATCACTGGTCATGCTCCTGACGTTCCTTTGAAACAGTAGCTCATCCAAATTAATAAAAAATGGTGATCAATGTAGTATTAAATTCAAAAATGAATAAAAGATTTGTTTAAAAAAAACCACAACCCCAAAACCTGAACCCCCAAACCGGAACAAGAGTGGAGATTAGGAGAAAGGTAAAAAAAGGGGAATATTCTACCTGCTATTTGTTTTGTCAGGTGTACTGATGATCAGGAAACCAATAATGCTAGTGAGCATTATTCCCCTTAACACCATGGAATTATGCAGTCGTGCGGGTCTCTTAGTAAGTGAATGCATTTATCTGAATGATTCCTCTTAGAAACCAAACAGGTTTTCCTTAATAATTTGAGATGATGGTTTAAGTATTTACGCTTCTATTTCACTCTCTCTTCCTGCATGCAAACACTTTTACATGCAATGCAATGAATTAACATGAGCGTAAATAGTAGAACAATCTCAAAGTGTGTGCAGATTTTCTCACAGAAAAGGTGCTGTAACATTGATTCTTAAACTTCATGCAAAACAGTGCCTTTTCCTTGAAGTGAGACAGACCTGGCAGTTCTGCTGTCTAATGAGGGATGTTGGGGAAGAGGTCTGAAAAGCAGCTTGTGGTAAAATAATATGTGCAGATTTCATGTTCTACAACCAACAACACCCCATTGATTTTTGGTTCAGTACACTGGTAAGATTGCTTGCTTTGCACTTCCAAGTGGTGGAAAGAAAGCAAAGATGGAAGAGCGAAGGCAATTAAGAAAATGCTGTACCCATGAGAAGTGTGTGCATTGCTGATCTGATTTGTGGTTTGAAATCCCCTAATTCTAGAAGCATGGGGAAAGCGAGATACGAACTTTTCTCTCGTTGGGCCTGGCTTAAAGAGACAGAAAGAGGCTGGGAAATGGTGGATTGCTGCTGCTGCTGCTGTTTTCTGTTCCTAGGGCCATGCTGTCCAAAAGGAAAGACAGAAGCAAACTATCCATTCTTTGCTCGCCTTGCACAGGCTTCTAGATATCTAGAAGGTGCTTACTTTATTTGTGTTTATAATCAGCCCTTGCAGCATGAGGGTGTTTCTAAGGGGAAATCTGCTACAGAATATACAAATAATACAGTATAATTAACAAAACACTAACCTAGCTAAATTAGTAATTGGATTTTGTTATTATAGTTTATTTTTATGCCTTCTCTAAGTTATAAAGCTCCCTGTATTCTTCTCAGTCTCAGAAAAGATTTTTTGAAAGATTTCTTCTGACAGATATTCACAAATATTTTGGACCTATTTTAATAAAATTTCATATTAAAAAATACTTTGTTCAAGTTGTTCTCGTTTATCTTATTGCTTCATTAGTGACATGGAATCTTTAAGTAGCCCTATAGCTCTAGTTATTTTGCTCTCAATAAGGGCATAAAACTACCCGTATGTCTGCTGTTTTCTCATGGATTTGCAATTTTCTCACCACTTTCCCTGTGAAACTTTATAAACCTTGCATGTCTTCTTAATATGCATCTGAAATGGACGATGTGTATATCTCTACCCAATAGTTAACATTAAACTGCAAAGCTTATAAATTTCATAGTCTAGGAAAAACACTGTGTCATAAATCTGCTTATAACCCTGCTTGCTGGTTCGTTGGCCATAATTCTTGACTCTTCGTAGCTTTATCCAAAATCAAAAGGTTTAATAAGCTCTGCAAAATCATAGCAAGCTGCCTACTGTAGCCTGCCAGAACTTTGCGTGCTTCCTGGAAGGCAACAAGCAAATGCAGTTTCTGCACATCAGTTTCTTCTTACTGCAGTGATCTGAAGTGAGGAAGTCTATATGAAAATCAATTTCTGACTTTACAGTCTTCCTCTATTATATTAATTTTGGGGGGACTGTTTAGGGTCAGAGGAAGAAGAATTAGCTGATCTAATTCTGCCTGGAAACCTGTTCCTTTCTTCCACTGAGGACTGCTTTTGGAGCTGATGGTGTGTCTACTGGGGACTAACATCATAGGAAGCTACTTGTGCCTGTTGCCTTTCGTCTGGTTGCTGTGGATCCTCGTGAAAAGAGTACCTCCACCCTCCCTGTAACTAATGGTGTTGCCTTCTGCTTCTAACTGAAGCACTCCTCGCTGTCCTTGCATGCTTCAGGTTTGAGTTTGCTGGGAAAGGCTTCCTGCTATTCCCAAGCTCATGTCCTACTTCATTAAATTTTTTTTTTACATCTATACCTATGTAAGCCTACTTGCTTTGCTGAGGTTTTTTTTTGACTCGTATCAGGATCACAGTAAGTGATACAATCAATTCCTACATGAGAGGTTTTCTACATGAAAGGTCTTCTACATGATGGAACTTTATGAAAATTCATTAATATTAACTACTTAAGGTAGTTAATACCTATGCAGAGTTTCAGAAGGATACAGATCTCACTCCTTTAAATTTCTATTTTATTAAGCTAAGAAATCTCAAAAGATTTTTTTTCATATGAATATAAGGTTTTGATTCTGGTTATGTGAAATGGGGCTTTAATACCCCAAGGTATGTATTTTGAACAAAAAAAATACAAGAAACTCAAAATCAGGCAATTCAAATTAAAATTCAGTTCTGATTTTAGGCTTGTTTAGCTTGCCTTTTTTTTTTTTTTTTGAGAACTAGGAGAACCGCAAAAACTCTTGAGCAGGTGCTGCGATTACAGTGTCAAATAATTTTACATCTCTTTAGTGTGGACCTACCTAAGATGAGTATTTCTAGAAATACTCTCCTGTGAGGCAGCGTCCACACAAGGCTGTTCACTCAAATTTAGCACAAAAAGGTTTAGCTAGTTAGAATTTTCTCAAAAATTCAAGTTTACAGGCAATGTGTCTTTAGATAGGATCTGAATTTTTAAACCTTTTAATTTCCTAATTTTCAGATGTAAAACTTTTAAGATGTGCTTGCAAGGTGTAAAATTGCACAGAATGAACCATATTGTTATTAAGTATTATGGTTACAAGTAAAACACTCAAAACCTGGACTGTGCCAGGAATAAGGTTGCTAGCAAAATATTTGTTCCTTTGTATGTACACATGAAAACGATCTTTAATAATAAATGATGCCTAGAATATGCATTTCTGCGTATGGAGAAATAAGGTGTACGTGCATGATGCCCACATATGCCCTGCCCCCTGAATTGGATAGTGTAGATTAGTACCTACGTACTAGTTTTTTCGCTGTGTCCCATGCCTCACCTACGACTCCCTGGGGAAACCCAGCTCCAAAGGCAGAAGCACAAATACTCGTGTTGGCCGCTTTGCGACGCCATCACTCCGCGAGTGCTTCACGGGCCTTAATTACCACCCAGGAGGCCTCTGAGAGTGGGAGAGGGATTTTACCTCCCGCTAGCCACCTGCAAAATGGTGGCACGTGGGGAGAACGCTGAAAAGCGTGCATCACGTTTGGTTGCTTAATCTCACTCCTGAATTGTCACGGTGGCTGGTATCGTTTGCGAAGCAATGTCCTACGCCTCCCGCACAGGCGATGCGCAGGTTACATCCGTAGGCCCCAAAGCGGGCTCTGCTGCCATTCCTCACTTTTTTAATGATTAAAAAAAAAAAAAACCAAAGTGCTGTGTTACACTGCCTAAACCTGGGAAGCATTGTGAAAAGTTACAAGCAGCCTAGCAAGAGAGAAGTGGGCAAACAGGGCTGACCAACGCAGCATTTTGGCATCTTTTAACTCCATCCCAGCCAAGTGCCATTTTCCTCCCTGGGAGGCACTGCTGCTGGGTGAGAGCACAGGCTGGGCTCCAGCTGTCCGCGTCCCCTCCGCGGAGCCGGCCGCGCTCGGGAACAAGCCCCGCCGTCGCCTGGGCGCCGTGCGGACGGCCACACCTCGGAGCCGTTCTCCCGCAGCGAGCGCCGCGGCGTCCCGGCCTGCATCGCCGTCCGAGGCGGGACTAGAACCCGCGGCCCGCCGCCTCCCGGCTCCGCGCGCTACCCCTGCGGCCACCGGGGCACAAGCCAGGCGCCCCGCGCGCGCGCCCGCACGGGCCGGGGAGGGGAGGGGAGGCGGAGCGGCGCGCGTGCGCGCGCAGCTGGCGGCCGGCCGCGCGCACTCTCCCAGGCTTCCCAGGGAATCCAGCGGCAGCAGGAAGAGGCGCTTCCCCGCGCACGCGCAGCTGGCCGGGCGGGCGCGCGCTGAGCTCGGCGGCGGGAGGGAGGGGGGAGGGGAGGGAAGCTGCTGAGGTAAAGTTAGGGGGAGAGAGAGACTCCGTCAGCGAAGCGAGAGCCGGGGAAGCTCGGCGGCCGCCATTACTGAGCCGAGAGCGCCGGGGAGGGAACGGAGAGGTGGGACGGGGCTGCGGCGGCCGGGAGCGCTCGGGAGCTGCGGGCCGGAGAGCGGAGAGAGCCCCGCGGGGAGGAAAAGCCGCCGGGGGCGCCGGCGTGGAGAGAGCGTCCCGGGAATGCTGCCGCTCCCGCCGCCGCCGAGGAGCCGGATCCCGACGGCGCGAGGTGAGGGGAAGGAATCCGGTCCCGTGGGACCTCGCCCGGCCCGGCGGCCCGGAGCGGGGCGGCCGGCCCGGCAGGCGGAAGGGGAGCGGGGGGAGGAGGTGGCTGTAGCCCGGCGAGCTGGTGCGGCGGCCGCTGGCTGTAACCAGTTCAAAGGGCTGGGGCTGGCGTGGGGAGAGGGGAGCCGGCCCCCCCTCCTCCCTCCCCGCTCGGCCCCCTCGGCACCAACACGCGAGGGAGGGGAGGCAGGAAGGGCAGGGAGCGGAGTGCCTGGTCCCAGACAGGTGATGAAGGCCTGAGCAATGGGAGGGTCTGAGCCTGCTGTACGAGGCTGCCAGCTGGTCACGGCTCTCCAGGGAGGGAGGAAGGCAGGAAGGGGAGCTTCCCTGCTCCTCTCTTCTTCCTTCCTCATTCCCTTCTTCCCCCTACTCCTTTAGCTTCCTCCCTTCTTCCATTCCCACTGCCTTTTTTCCCCCCTTCTTTTCTGTTCTCCTTTCTCTGTACTTCTTTTCCTCCTTATCGCCCCCTTCTACTCATTTTCGTCTTCTCTGTTCTTTTCCTTCTCTACTAAATTTGAACAGTTGTCAATTCCTCTCCTCCTTCCTTTCACCTTCAAATATTGCTCGATATTAAATTTCAGAAAACTTCACTCTCCTAATGACGTGTGTGCATTTCTGTTTTTCCACCAGGTGGATTTTAAGGCTTTGAAATAGGGTGGCCAGTTGCAGTGTTGCAGCTTTCAAGCATTTTGAATCCCTTCAACCAGCATAACCTTTAGACTCTCTCCACCCAAGGAAAGCACCAGAGATATACAGATAAAATGCCACGGTCTTGTAAATATAGGACATAGGGAGTATAAAACACTGTTTTAATTAAAAATAGAAGAAAGACCATTTACTTAAAAGGAAGACATACTTGTCACCATCCCCCCCAGAATCCACCCCACCCTTCCGCTGTACCCCCCTTTTGCCCTCTCCTGTATCGCTTTTGATATCAGCATGGAATATTTCCTTAATAAGTAGGAGGGAAGCGTTTTTAATCTAGACCAAAATAGGCCTGTGGGGGTATGTGTGTATTCTTTAGTTTAGTGTCATGCAGATAACTGGAGGATTTTTTTTTCTCTTATTGAAGATCCTTGACGGAAATTTAAAAACTCTACACTGCAGAGTAAAAACAGTAAAGAGAGAACAGCATTTGCTGGTCAATTGGACGTCCATTTTAAACCTGTGCATTGAAGCCAGTTGCAGCACTGATACTTGTATACTTATTTCATAAATGAATGAGGAATTAATAGGTAGCTTTTTTCTGTTGTGCTGTCTTACCTTCCTAAGGTTCTTTAGTATGACAGCTGTTTTCAGCAGTGACATCAGTGACCAGAGTTAAGTGCTTTCTCAAAAAACCCATACATATTTAAAATTTATAGTACGTATCTAAAATGAGCATATTACAAATATTCATCCAGGTGCATTTTTATAAGGGTTTATTTTCCTTTGTGCTTCTTCAAAAATTATTTTTAAGAAGTGCTAAAATTCTTAAAATTCTATTTATAGTACTCTACTGATAAGCTCAGTGCCACTAGAGCTTAGGAAATATGCTGTAAATATGGTAGTTTTTTAAAAGAGTATAGTACTTAAAGTATCAGAAATTGTTTAAGCATTTGTTACATTATCACTAGCTTGTTTTAATATAACAAGTTGCTTTTAAGCTTGGAACACACTGAGCTTAAATAGTGTGCTTTTTTTTTAAAGTATCC
The DNA here is from genome assembly GCF_035582795.1 of Mycteria americana. Taxonomy (NCBI): domain Eukaryota; kingdom Metazoa; phylum Chordata; class Aves; order Ciconiiformes; family Ciconiidae; genus Mycteria; species Mycteria americana. The sequence continues at coordinate 43,854,349 of NC_134369.1, forward strand.
CTATATAAAGCAGCTGCCAAGGTTGTAAAAATGTAAATAATTGCAAGCAAATGCCTACTGCTGCCTGGTATCGGACTTTATTTTAGCTAAGGTGTTACATGTGTAACATAATCCAATTAAATACTTTAGGCTCAGACTAAATTGTTTTAAAATGCTATATTTAGCACTTAGAGAATCAAATGCTGCACATGTTTTTGAGGTTGAAGGTAAAATGTGCTTTCCTAAAGCCGTAGGTGTTTTTCCGTGTGCAAACTTTGCAGGAAAGAAAAGCACTGATCATAGTGATAGATTGTTCCATATAAGTTTCCCCTTTGGGACTTGTTACTTGAGTAGATGGTGCAGAAATAATTGCATTCTGTTTAATAAAGATATTAAAAGGATGCTGATGGTATCTTAAGACTTCCAAAAGTACTTTCTTAGCAGAAGATAAATGCCGTGTACTGGCATCCTTCAGGAATATTTTGCATAAAACTTCAAAACACTCCACATCACTACTTTTAGGCGCCTAATACGTGGTGTGTTCTTCAGAGTGCACATACAAGGCATCCTTCAGGGGTGATGCTCTCTGACCTTCACTGAAAGAGGGGAGGCTTGTGAAGCGTTAAGTTCTGCTGGCATAGTTAGGCCAGTGAGCAAACTGAAAGGAGTCACGTTTATGGACGTGAGGTACCTAGGAGAGTAGAGCCCTTGATGCGCTCTTGCTACACGAAAGAATGCTTTTCACCGTGCCGGCGTCGCTCGGGCAGGGCTCCCCGCTCCTCGGGCAGGGCTCCCCGCTCCTCGGGCAGGGCTCCCCGCTCCTCGGGCAGGGCTCCCCGCTCTGGCGGGAGCGCCTTGCCCCGCGCTCGGCGCGTCGCCGCTAGGGGGCTCTGTCGGCATGCCCGTTCCGGGGCAGCCGGGCCGGCCGTGCCCTCCTGCGGGCTGGCCCCGGCTCTGTCCATCTTAAATGGGTGTTTGAAGGAAACGGCGCAGTGTTTGACCTAAGCTGCCCGTTGTTTTTCAAGTATGCCACCGTACTCATAACTATAAGAGAAAGTTTAGTTTCAGGTAGTCCCAGTAGCACTGGGAATTCTGTATTAGGACTGTCAAGTTTTTTTTTCCCCCCTCTCTGTGTTATTTCTAACTTAATGGGCACACAATACTCTTAATAGTTTTGTTTTGTTTTGTCCCCCCCCCATCCCCCCCCCCGAGAATTTTTAGCCTAAAGGTCAGGGTAAGTGAGCTGGAATAGTCTTGGGTTTTTCCGTCAGTTTTAAAAAGTACTTTAAGGGTATTACATTTATATTATTGTTTGAACCCTCTCATTACTTCCTTATATTTGAGGATTTTAATGATATATTTAAAGAAAAATGTGTCCAAAATTCCTCGCAGGAAAATCTGAAGCAATTGTAGTGAAGTTATTTTGAATTTGAGTATTAACTGTACTTTTCTAGTCACTAACACCTACTGGAAGCTGATGTAATTAATCTGTGGCTAGTTCTGCACATTACATTTTGTGGTCAATTAGAGTTGTTTCTTCACCTTTGGGTTACAATTCCCACCCGTTTTTGCAGTTCTGCGTAGTTGACATACAAGCATAACAGAAGAACATTTGCATTTAAAAAGGTAAAACCAATACCTGCATGCACAAGTTTGGAAATGTGTATATTGTTGCATCTTGGCATTAATTTATTTAAGTTGGCTAATTATTATGTAGAATATTATTGCTGCTTACATATGGCTTTTCGCTTGCTCATTTCATAATTTAAAAAATAAGTGGATAAGCAGTGTTCTCATTTTATGCCAGTAAAAATTACACATATGGCTTGTACAAGGTCAAACAACAAACTACTGTTTGAATTAAGTCTCAAAACTTAAGGTATCAGGTCCTGGATTCTATACTGCAATTCCTCACCAAGCAAAATAACATGAAATGATCCAGATAGGTGGATCAGTGAAATTTGTTCAAGTTGTTGCTGCCAGCATGTAAATTTCTGTTTTTGCAGAAAATGCATTTTTTTCCCTTTTTCTGCCCTTACCTTGATCCCTCCTTCCTCATCTCCTTCTTTTTCTTTCTTCTATTTTTATCGGTTCTTTCTTGGATCCTCTTTGTAAAATTTCTCCATTAGTTCTTTTGTGTTTTTCCTGAATAACTTTGTAAATAAGTCTGATCTGGTAGTGTTGCAATAAGAAGCTTCTCCGAGCAGTATGCATGTCTTTAGTAGGAGCTATACCCGTGTGAAAAGAATTAAGAATTTATTTTTCCTGTGAACTTGTACTATTTCCTTTGCTGTTAAAATACAGGCTTTGAACCTATATTGAATACTCTCAGATATTCAGAAATCTGTAGCTAAGTAACTCAAGAGGCCTAAGTTCAGACTAGTGCAATGCTGATAATTTGAACCTTTGCAGTTTAGCTGTTTATTGTACCTTGATCTAAATTGTGTAGGTTTATTTGTTTGTTTGTTTGTTTTTTGTGAACAGCAACAATGATAATAGATGCCCCCTGGAATGCTAGATTCCAGCTAAAGAATGATGTTTTGTTTTGAATTTAGAAATGAAGCTTAGGCCTTGATTTAATTTTGGGTAATACACTGGAGGTCTTCAGAGTATTAATAGAAGAAATTGGTAAACTTAGTAAGAACTAAGAGCTTTGAACTTCTGTTTTTAAACACAGTTTTACGTTGATTTGTAATATGAAGTTGGGCAGTCAGGTTTTTTTCTCTTTTTTTTAATAAATTGATCACTTTGCTTTTGTATGCAAAGAATTATCTAGACTACATAACTCCTTTAGGGATGTTAGTTGGCCATCATGCTAACTGAATTTGAAATGAACACTGGTTGGGGTAATCCATTCTCATCCTTCATTTACCTAGCATGACTAATCACCATACCACTTAAACTGTATTCTTTTTCAGTCAGAGTATCACTATTGAAGACATTTCAAGGCATTGTCCTTTACTATCTTGTTATTGCCTGACTGAGCATATTGCCTGATAAGCAATCTGAATCTTTTTCTCCTAGTGTTGGCTGGTACTTGCGGAATTTTACCAGGGAGCATTGTATTTACCCTTATTTATAAATAAGTTTTCAAGCACGGTTACTTAATTAAGATTACCAGCACTTCTAAGGGCAAGAATATTGGCATGTTAGTAAAGAGGACAGGACACATTAGGTGGCTTGGACCTCAACAGGCTTTGGTGAATTGAAATTGTTGATAAGTTGACATTGGTGTACTCCATATCTGGTTTAGTTTCTAAAAAGGATTTTGATTTGAAAAGAAAATTTCTTATGCTTGTTTGAGTGAAAAAGATACCTCTTGGTAAATATTGAATGAGAAGTAACATTACCTCAGGCTACACCAACATTAGATTTTTTTACTGGTTCTTGAAGTGAAAATGGTTGAATTGTTATTCTGGTATGGTTTGGGTAGCACTGTAATTACTCATTTGCTGATAGGTCTTGGAATTCAGATACCATACTAAATATTTTCCAATGCCAAGTTTTGGTTCTCAAAAAGTGTGAAGTGAGGGATGACTCGGTATAAAAAGTTACTGTCAGCAGTAACCTGAATCCAGAGCTGTAACTTCCTTGGAATCATGGTCCTTGATATTTGAAAGTGCTGTGCATTCAAAAGTCATCCTACAAACCATTTCCGTGATATCTAATGTGTTTGAATTTACTTTGTGATCTGCTGTAGAGGTCACAGTAACTTTCTGTTGGTGTATTCATATGCCCTGCAAAGCAGACTAGACTGCGATGGCCCTTGTTTTCACTAGTGCTTTTCTTTGCTTGACCACCTAATTTACAAACACTGTCAACAAGACTATGGTAATTGAAACTAACCCTGAAAAATACTGGTCCATAAACTGTTGCATCTAGACAACGTTACAGAGTGAGTAAAGGACTGTGGGAAAACACTTTTACTTTCCCTGTTGGCGTTGTTTGCAGCTGCTTAAATTGTTGTGGTCATGAGCAATTCTGTAGACTCTTTCAGACAACATTTCTGCTTCAGCCATGTTAGGTCTGCAGATGGTAAACATTTTTAGGTTCAGAAAGCAATTTCGGAAGGTATTCAGAAACACTCAGTATTTATCTGCAAGTGGTTTTCTTGCCTATGGAGCCATCTACAAGTTCCTGTACAGCCACAATTACTAAATAATGATAGGTGATAACTATTTTAGTATTTACTAGTTGCTAATAATATGGCATTCTATACTAATGTTTAGAATTCAGCTCAGAAGACTTTGGGAGACATGTATTTGAAAACAGGGCTTTCTCTGGCCTCTTAATGGTTCTAGCTGATCTTGTGGGGGCCTGCCTTTGAGCTTTCTCTTGTGGCAGTGTGCATTGCAAAATGGCTGGTGTCCCCCTCCCCCAAGCCCCAGACGCATTCTGGCAGGCAGAGACACCTTTCTCTCAGTCTGTCTGCTCTTCCACATGCTCTTCTTCAGAGTCACATAGTCTGTTTCCTCACATGCAACTATCTGCTCTGCTCACCTAGCTGTGGATGTACAGGAGTGCCACAGCTAGGAGGTAAGGGGCAGGGAGTGTGACTTAGCTCCTGTCTTCTCCTTAGCTTGTTGCCTAATGATTTTGGTGTTGTTTGGTACCACAAGTTGAGAATTGCAGTATTATTGTGGTATTGGTATATTGCCTATCACTATTGCTGAACCTTTTTTGTCCAAAAGAAAGTTTACTAAAGCTTAGACTTTTTCAATTAGCTATACTATTCCCAAAGCAAAGTGGAATTACTAAGAATATAATCATAAGTGACAAAACAAGAAAAAGCTCTGCTATACGTTCTTGATGTTATGTTTAGCACATACACAGTGTGGTGCTGCATCTTGCTTAAAAATGACACCTTTCCTTAGTTAAAAGTGGCTTATATCATAGAATCACAGAATCGTTTAGGTTGGGAAAGACCTTTAAGATCATCAGGTCCAACCGTTAACCTAGCACTGCCAAGTCCACCGCTAAACCATGTCGCTAAGCGCCACGTCTACACGTCTTTTAAATACCTCCGGGGATGGTGACTGATCCAGTGCAAGTGCCTCAAGTTCCTTTCCTTTTCTGCATCTTAATATATGCATCCCTGTCCTGACATTAAAAGTCTGGGTTTTGTGTGGATGCGAACTGAAGGAGTTCCATTTTTGGTTACTTTGTAGCAGCATCCCTGCCATAAAATCAACACTTACCAAGGTTATACTAATAATTTGTATCCTAGGTGAGAATTCACAATCTTCAAATATAATTATGCTTTCAATTTCTGATTTGTCACAGTCTGTGAGACCTTTTAATTTAGAAATGCTGTACTACAGGTAAAAGGGTTTTGAGGTAGACTGTATTTTTTTTCTAGTAATAAATTATAAACATGTATTTAGATGTACATTCATTTTATATATTTTGTACTTACTGACTATACCGACTCATCTTACAAAACTGTTTTCTAGATATTTTAGAATTCCAAATTATTCTACAAGTGATTAGTGATTTTTATATCTCACATTTTTTGTGTTATCTGAGATGCTATATTCATTTTTTTCAGAAGAGGCTTCTGCAACCTAGGTATTGTTAAAATACCAAATTGAACTTATGAAATCACAGTCACTTAAGAAGAATTGTGCCCTCTCTGTCCCAAGTATTAATAGCTGTGCTTACAGGATTTAAACCCTCTAAGTTTAGAGGAAGACCAGCTTGAGCTCTGAGTTCTGTTTGTGGGTTTAAAATGAGGAAAACAATCCTCATGTGTAGGTGAAGTGTTGTACCTTTTCTGATTGCTTTTCTGCTTTCATAATTTCAAAATTATTAACGAATCTTACTTTTTGTTTCAAGATCCCTCAGGGAAGGACTTACTGAAGGACACTGTTTAAATGTGTGACATTACTGCAGGAAGATCACAGCAGGATAATCATCTTGCTTTGCACCTTGTTTTCCTAGGGGTAAGTTTGGGCTTTAGGTCTTCTGAATCTTGTGTTTAAGGAGGGAGGTGGGTGAATAAGTACAAAATGATACACCTTATTTTCTTTATAACTACATTTGGAAATCTGAAAGCCTGTAGAGACAAGGTCCTATGGTGTGACTGTAGGTCAGAGATTCTTCCTGCAGTGATGTCATACACTTTGTGTCTTCTGTAGTTCTTCAGAATTTTTCTATTTAGACATAGAAACGCTCTATTATTTTCAATTCGAGGACTGAAATTAGTTGGGGAAATCAAACAACCCTTCCTGAATCTGTAACAAAGATGAAGGCGGGGGGGGGGGGGGGGGTGCCGATGAATTGGACTGTTTTCAATTTGTTATAACAGAATTAGGTTTAACAGATTAGGTATTGAAGTAAGATAATTGAACTAACTTACCATGAATTTCCAGTGTGTGTATTTTAAAACTGTACAAAACTATAAAGTACCTTTAAATTAGTGGTATATTGAAAAGAAGAATCTTCCATTTGGGGAGCCATTTAATAATGATTACATATTAAATGTGAAACCATTATGATGTCAGGTTTTTACCAGATTTATTACTAAATTAACATAGATTTCATTCTGTGACTTTGCTTTATACAATCAATGCAGAGTAGAAACTGTATAAAAATGAAAAGAAAACCACGCTGGTTTTAAATCTCTTTAGTGATTCATCTCCCACTATGGTGAAAATCTTCTATGTCAGAAATTTTGGGAGAGACTGTGTTTGTTTTCACTTTGTCAGTGTCCCATTTCACCTTGCTCTTTGTACTTACTCACTTAAAAATGTATCGATTTGACAAAACATTCATTGCTGGAGGAGGAGGAACCTGTGCTACATGAGGATGTAGAGTATCTGAAAATATTGATTATTTCCTATAAACTAGTTGCAAATTGACAGCGTCTTCCTGATTAAATGAAATAATCCCATGGATGAAGATTTTTGTGTTCTAGTTTTGTCCATGTCAAATCTGCATTGTGCTGTGGTAAACAGAAAACATTTTATAGTGGAAGTGCTGACTAAACTTCTCATTCTAATAGTTTGAATGATGCTACTATGATAAGCTTTGCTTTAGAAAGAAAACACTGGGTTTATTTGTAGTAATATAAACACTGCTTGTGAAGGATTTACTTTTGCTAAGTATTTTTATTCCCAGAGCCATTTTCTGTTAGCTCTAAATTCTGTGTTTTAAGAATATAAAAAACACAGTGGAAACAGTAAAAAGCAAAATTTAAGATACAAGTTCTCTTTCTGAATGTGTCTTTAAGTAAACTGATTTAAACAAACAAAAAATTATAATTCCTAAAACACAGCATAAAAGTATCAGTTCTTGCAATATAAAAACTCTCAAGTGTAAAAATTAGACCGAGTATACTTTCCTGTTCATTTTGTAATGAAATTGATACTTTGTTATAAAAATGATACTTTCCTTGACTATGATTTCTATAACTGAAAGCTGGTTTTATATGTGTGGGGTTTTAGTTTTATATTTTGGTCAATGAATTTCATTACAAATATTGTTACATAAATATTATGTTTCTGATCAGAATGTCAGTTTTCTATTTCTAGGTGTTAGTAAGTTGGAAATCTCTGTTGGCCAGGCATTGATTCTATACAAGATATTAGTGGTTTCAATATTTTCATCTTCTGTTGCAACTTTTAGTGATACAAATACTTCTTTTACTTCAAACTCAGATGTGTTTTAGCAGTTGTGAAGTAGCTTGACAAGTATTAAAGCAGATTTTGAGAGCTTTTTGGGTGACATATCCTACACATTTTTTTTTAAACTAAAGGAAGGTACTACAGTACGATTCTCAATAAATTGTTGCTAAGAATGACAAAATACATAACAAATAAAGCTGAGATACTGAGACTAAAATTTCAGTATTGATGCTCGTTATACTTTTTCCTTCGTATAAGGGCTATTTACAGGTTTGTTTACATACATTTATGTTGTTATTTTGTACTCCACAAATGTAAAACCAAATATGTTAAGTACAGTAGTCTGTACCTTTCATTTATAGTGCCATGTGATAGCTTTGCTTTTACCAAGAAAATGAGGAAAGTATTTTTATCAAAATACTTTCACAAAATTATAGAATGGTGTAGGAGGTACCTCTGGATGACCTGTGGAGGTCATCTTGTCCAGCCTTCCTGCTCAAGCAGGGTCACCTAGAGCAGGTTGCCCTGGACCACGTCCAGGATACTTTTGAGTATCGCCAATGAGGGAGCCTTCACAACCTCTCTGGGCAACCTGTGCCAGTGCTCAGTCACCCTCACAATAGAAAAGTGTTTCCTGATGTTCATATAGCACCTTCTGTGTTTCAGTCTGTGCCGGTTGCCTCTTGTCCTGTCTCTGGACGCCACCAGAAAGAGTCTGGCTCTGCCTTCTTTGCACTTTTCCTCCAAATATTCGTACATATTCAGCCTTCTCTTCTCCAGACTAAACAGTCCCAGCTCTCCCAGCCTTTCCTTATATGAGAAATGCTTTAGTCCCTTAATCAGCTTAGTGGCCCTTTGCTGGACTCTCTCCAGTAGCTCTGTATTTCTCTTGTACTGTAGAACTGGACACAGTGCATCAGGTGTGGCCTCACCAGTGCTGCGTAGAGGGGAAGGAGCACCTACCTTGACCTGCTGGCAATACTTTGTCTAATGCCACCTGGGATACTGTTAGCCTTGTTTGCTGCAAGTGCACATTGCTGGCTTAAGTTCAGCTTGCTGTCCACTGGGATCCCCAGGTCCTTTTCTGCAAAGCTGCTTTCTAGCCAGTTGGCTCCCAGCGTATAGTGGTACATGGGGTTATTCCTCCCTGGATGCAAGACTTGGCAGTGCATGAGGTTCCTGTCAGCCCCTGTCTTCAGCCTGTCAAGGTCTCCCTGAATGGCAGCACAACCCTCTGGTGTATAAGCCACTCCTCCCAATTTTGTCATCAGCAAACTCGCTGAGGGTACACTGTGCCCCATCATCCAAGTCATTAAGGAAGAAGGTGAACAGTATTGGACCCAGTATGGGCCCCTGGAGTACACCGCTAGTTACTGGCCCCCAGCTAGATTTCATGCCACTGATCACAACCTGCTGGGCCCAGTCATTCAACCATTCAATTTTTTATGTTTTCCTCATAATGTAATTGTTTCTAAACCAGTAAATATCTTTCCATTTGCAGTATGTATGTAAGCAAAGTCTTCTGATTAATAACTGAGAGTTAGTGGTAATCGTTATACTTGACGACAGTTTCAATAAAGCCGCTGGAACCTTGTAATGATTTTGTGGAAGTTTGAGTATAGATACAGTAATTTTTGTTTACAGTTATTAAAAGTTTTGTTTTTTCCTAGAGACACAAGGAATGATACTACCTTGTAATCTTAAAATCTCAGGCATAAGCAGTTTACTTTTAGTAGTAAATAAAGTGAATATTTTTTACTACAAATAAAGTAGTTTACTTCTGCAAATAGGTAGCAGCTGAGCCACATTGCCAACTTCCTGGTTTTACAGCTTCTTATTTTGAAAGTTTCTTTACTGAAACCTAAAACCAAACCTACAAATGCACACAAAAGTCTTGTTATGCAGGTAGGCATGCTATCTAGTGGAAGTATGAGCATGAATAGAAGTATGGGTATGTGAATATTGGGTTTGGTTTAGAGTTTTTGTGTTGTAGTTATTGTAGTGGAAAATGCTTTCTAGTGCCTAGTGCCCATAAGTTATGAAAGAAGACGACAATTTGGGATTTTAGGTGTGGTGGTTTTTTTAGAAGTGTGCTGATCACCTATCAAAATAAGTGGTGAACTGTTATTAAACTGTGCCTAAAAACTGTTTAGTTTTAAACTTATAGCATTAACATGAATGAATTATGAATTTAAGATCTCATTTAAAGTAGCGGTAAAATTTTCATATACATAGAAAACAATTTCAGGGTGAGCAAGCAAAAGTGCTTTTTAAAATCTCTTCTCTCATTAATATTAGAAAGAAATACCTGCAATCTTTAAAATTTTTTTCCCGTCTTTGTTTTCTTTAGGAAGATGATGCTCCTCATCCTAATTATCTGAGGTTCTCTCAATGACAAGCTAAAGCAAGAACAACTGAAAGCTATTTCTGGAACCCTGGATATACAACTTAAATTTGTAGGAACCTTTTCAGAATGAAAACCACATGCAGTTACCTTGATAATTGCAAAAGGATGAGAGGAAAGTTATGATGGCAAAAAACAAAGAGCCACGTCCCCCATCTTATGCTGTTAGTGTTGTTGGACTGTCTGGAACTGAAAAGGATAAAGGTAATTGTGGAGTTGGAAAGTCGTGTTTGTGCAATAGATTCGTTCGTTCAAAAGCAGATGAATATTATCCTGAGCATACCTCTGTGCTTAGCACAATTGACTTTGGAGGAAGAGTTGTTAACAATGATCACTTTTTGTACTGGGGTGACGTAACACAAAGTGGTGAGGATGGAATTGAGTGCAGAATTCATGTAATTGAACAGACAGAGTTCATTGATGACCAGACTTTCTTGCCTCATCGGAGTACGAATTTACAACCATATATAAAACGTGCAGCTGCCTCCAAACTGCAGTCAGCAGAAAAACTAATGTACATTTGCACAGATCAGCTAGGCTTGGAGCAAGACTTCGAGCAAAAACAAATGCCTGAAGGGAAATTAAGCATAGATGGGTTTTTATTGTGCATTGACGTAAGCCAAGGATGCAATAGGAAGTTTGATGATCAACTTAAATTTGTGAATAATCTCTATATCCAGCTCTCAAAATCTAAAAAACCCATAATAATAGCAGCAACGAAATGTGATGAATGTGTGGACCATTATCTGCGAGAGGTTCAGGCCTTTGCTTCGAATAAGAAGAACCTTGTGGTAGTGGAAACATCAGCAAGATTCAACGTCAATGTTGAAACATGTTTTACTGCACTGGTACAAATGATGGATAAAACTCGTGGTAAACCTAAAATAATCCCCTATCTGGATGCCTATAAAACTCAAAGACAGTTAGTTGTTACAGCAACAGATAAGTTTGAAAAACTTGTCCAAACTGTGAGAGACTATCATGCAACTTGGAAAACCGTTAGTAATAAACTGAAAAACCACCCTGATTATGAAGAGTACATAAATTTGGAAGGAACAAAAAAGGCCAAAAATACGTTTTCAAAACACATAGAGCAGCTTAAACAGGAACATATTAGAAAAAGAAAAGAAGAATACATTAATGCATTGCCAAGAGCCCTTAATACTCTTCTGTCAAATCTTGACGAGATTGAACACTTGAGCTGGTCAGAAGCCTTGAAGTTAATGGAGAAAAGGCCTGACTTCCAGTCCTGTTTTGTAGTGCTTGAAAAAACACCCTGGGATGAAACTGACCATATAGATAAAGTGAATGACAGAAGGATTCCATTTGACCTTCTCACTACACTAGAGGCAGAAAAAGTTTATCAAAACCATGTGCAGCATCTCATATCTGAAAAAAGGAGGGTAGAAATGAAGGAGAAATTCAAAAAAACTCTCGAGAAAATCCAGTTCATTTCACCCGGACAGCCATGGGAAGAAGTTATATGTTTTGTAGTGGAGGACGAAGCATTCAAATACATCACTGATGCAGATAGTAAGGAAGTGTATGGTAGGCATCAGAGGGAGATTGTTGAAAAAGCCAAAGAGGAGTTTCAGGAAATGCTTTTTGAACATTCAGAGCTGTTTTATGACCTGGATCTTAATGCAACACCAAGTTCAGATAAAATGAGTGAAATTCATGCAGTTCTGAGTGAAGAACCTAGATACAAAGCTTTACAGAAACTTGCACCTGATAGAGAATCTCTTCTGCTTAAACACATAGGATTTGTTTATCACCCAACTAAAGAAACTTGTCTCAGTGGCCAAAATTGCATGGACATTAAAGTAGAGCAGTTACTTGCCAACAGTCTTCTGCAACTGGACCATGGCCGCTCGAATTTATACCATGATAGTGCCAACATTGATAAAGTCAATCTTTTCATTTTGGGCAAAGATGGCCTTGCACAGGAATTGGCAAATGAAATTCGGACACAATCCACTGATGATGAATATGCATTAGATGGAAAAATATATGAACTAGATCTTAGGCCAGTTGATGCAAAATCCCCATACCTGTTGACTCAGTTGTGGACCTCAACCTTCAAACCACACGGTTGTTTCTGTGTGTTTAACTCTATTGAATCACTGAATTTTATTGGGGAGTGCATTGCAAAAATAAGGGCTGAAGCATCTCAGATAAGGAGAGACAAGTATATGGCTAATCTTCCATTTACGTTAATACTGGCTAACCAGAGGGACAGTGTTAGCAAGAATCTACCTATTCTGAGACATCAGGGACAGCAATTGGCCAATAAATTACAATGTCCTTTTGTAGATGTGCCTGCTGGTACATATCCACGCAAATTTAATGAGACCCAAATAAAACAAGCTCTGAGGGGAGTACTGGAAGCAGTTAAACACAATTTTGATGTTGTAAGTCCAGTTCCCACCATTAAAGATCTGTCGGAAGCTGACTTAAGAATCGTCATGTGTGCCATGTGTGGTGATCCGTTTAGTGTGGATCTTATTCTTTCACCCTTCCTTGACTCTCACACCTGTAGTGCTGCTCAGGCTGGCCAGAATAATTCTTTGATGCTTGATAAAATAATAGGTGAAAAGAGGCGTAGAATACAGATAACTATATTATCATATCATTCTTCAATTGGTGTAAGGAAAGACGAACTTGTTCATGGATATATATTGGTCTATTCTGCGAAGCGGAAGGCATCCATGGGAATGCTTCGGGCATTTCTTTCTGAAGTTCAGGATACAATTCCTGTCCAGTTAGTGGCTGTTACTGATAGCCAGGCAGACTTCTTTGAGAATGAAGCAATCAAGGAACTCATGACGGAAGGAGAACACATAGCAACAGAGATTACTGCTAAGTTTACAGCTTTATATTCATTATCTCAATATCATCGTCAAACTGAGGTTTTCACGTTGTTCTTCAGTGATGTATTAGAGAAGAAAAACATGATTGAAAGTTCTTATATGACAGACAGCACAAGGGAAACAACGCATACAAGTGAAGATGTTTTTCCAAGGTCTCCCAGAGGAAGTTCCCTTGACTATAATTATCCAGATTCAGAGGATGATACTGAAGGACCACCACCTTACAGTCCAATTGGTGATGATGTAAGGTTACTCCCAGCACCTAGTGACCGTTCAAAGTACCGATTGGATTTGGAAGGAAATGAATATCCTATTCACAGTACACCGCTCAATTGTCATGACCATGAACGCAACCATAAAGTGCCTCCTCCAATAAAACCGAAACCGCTTGTTCCAAGAACAAATGTGAAAAAACTGGATCCTAACCTCCTGAAAACAATTGAGGCAGGTATTGGCAAAAACCCCAGGAAACAACCTTCTCGACTGCCTGTGGCACCACCAGAAGATATAGACCAGTCTGACAACTACGCTGAACCTATTGACACTATTTTCAAACATAAAGGCTTTGCAGATGATATCTACGCGGTTCCAGATGATAGTCAGAATCGTATTATTAAAGTTCGAAACTCAATTGTTATAAATACCCAAAGTGAGGAAGAAAATGGGTTTTCTGATAGAATATCCAAAAGTCATGGGGAAAGAAGGCCTTCAAAATACAAATATAAGTCTAAGACTCTGTTCAGCAAAGCTAAGTCTTACTATAGGAGAACTCATTCGGATGCAAGTGATGATGAGGCTTTCACCACCTCTAAAACTAAAAGAAAAGGAAGACATCGTGGAAGTGAAGAAGACCCACTTCTTTCTCCTGTTGAAACATGGAAGGGTGGCATAGATAACCCTGCTATTACATCGGATCAAGAATTGGATGATAAAAAAATGAAAAAGAAAACCCACAAAGCAAAAGAAGATAAGAAGGTAAGTCAATTGATTTAAATTTTATTTACAACTTCTGTTGCATTGTAAGAAGGGAAGAGTCAAAATATGCAGGAGTTGCACTGTATTTTGAGACAGGTGCTTTAAAATTTTGATGTAGTGTTGTTTGATTTTTGTCCAAGTTTCTACTTAACTTGCTTGGAACTAGCAAACCTGAGGGAATGAGATGGTTTGTCTACCTAATCAGCTGTTCAGTAAGTTTCAGTTATTTTCACCTCTGTATGTACATGTGCAGTCTCCCTTCCATATGAGTAAGTGAAGGCAGAATTTGGTCCACAGATCCTTCTTTGTTAATCATAACTTTTTTTTTTTTGCGGTAGGGGGGGGAAGGCTGCTTTATGAGTTCTTGGGCAGAACCGGTTCTTTCAGTTCTTGCAGTTGTGGTTGTTGGAATGAAGTTTAGGGCTGGTGAATGAAAGGGGTGGTTTCTTTTTAATTCTCAGTTGTCTACCTGGAATTCTAAAACAAGAGCACGAAAAGGAAACTTTGTATAGTGGTTTTACTGACTGCTGCATTTTTCTAGTGTGGGCAAGCAAATAATCAAGTTGAAAGCTGTGCTACCTGTACACTTCCCTATTCAAACAAAATAAAGGGAACAAAATGCCTGCCCAGTGTAGGTTTCTAAATAATAATGTGACATTCTGCTTGAAAAATGTCTACGTTTTATTTTGATCTTTATGCTTGCTAGTTACTTATTTTTTGACTTACTGTTTTAGAAATTATTATATCAAGGTAGTGTTGTGGTATAGGTACTGGATGTATACTCTTTAGATTTTAATTTTAGGCTAGCAATCATTGTCTTGCATATAGTTTTTGTTTAACATTAGATCAGGAGTGTTCCTGGTCAGTTAGATATTTTCAATCTCGTCTCAAAATAAGTTGACCTTTTTAATATTGGCTTTTGTAGCATTTTAAAAATGTCCCTTTTAGCTTAAATCTGATATTTCTAAATGCTATTCAAGTACTAAGTTTTGTTCAAGTAGACCATAGTTTAATTTTACTAATGGATTAAATTCTGAATTGCACTTCCTAGTATGCAGCTGTGATTTGAATTACACATGACTGATTTAAAGGGCACTACATTTTCTTAAGGCTTACTCATAAGCATAGATAATGATGTCTTGTGGGTATAAAATCATACGGTTAAAAATGCTTTGAAGTTATTCTTTTTGGGAAACTTAAATGTTTTTAAAAACAATGATTTATATACTTTTGACTGAAATAATCCTGCTACATGGAAATTGAAATATAGTATTCATAATCCTCCTACTGTCTCAGCTGTGTTGAGTTGACAGAAAGTTCCTCCGAGTTGGATATTTATGTTTCAACTGTGTAGACCTAGTATAGTGGGATCTTCTCTTCCTGGCATTGTGTCAGGAAACCCCCTGATATCCTTACCAAAGCCTCTACTTTTGGCTTTGGCCTGTTGAGGGGCAGCCTGAGTTGGAAGTTTCAGGCTGTTCTAAATTTTTGTAGTGGTTAAGACTCTTGAAGAGTACAAGAGTTGCTTCAAGTTTTCTTTAACGTACCTCTTGGTATTGGTTTGGTTTGTTGTTTTTTGTGGGGTTTTTTTTTTTTTTAATTGCAAGTTGTGGTCCAGGGCTGATACTTTTCAAATTAGTCAGGGAAACCTTTTAATAGTAGAAATACAGATTATTGTAAGGATGGAGAAAGCGAATTTAACTTGATAGCTTAAATGTTTGCAAGCATTCAGAATACCTAAGAACGTTGCATGCTTAGTGCTTTTGATAAGTACCGACTTCTATGTGTGTTGACTTGCATTATGTTGAAGTGAGAGTAGTTCCAGTTCATGTGATGAGTCATTCTATTCTGTAATATACTCTTGGGCTTTTTTAACTGTTGATTTTTTTGGGATGGAGGTGCAGTTTTATTAGTTTTGGAACTTATTCACCATGTTTTCCTGTGTTCTTTTAGATGAGGAGCTAGCAGTCTTTAATTACAAAAACTCAAAAATGATTCAAATGATATTTTCCTTGTTGAGTGTTATTTAGTCCATGTGAAGGATGTTAGTGCACCACTATTTACAGATTACTTGCTGTTTTTTTGAGAATTTTCACCCCTTGAATGAGAAAGGGATAAATAAAACTTTTGTACTCCTTTCTGAATATTTCTTAAAGCTCTTACTGATGCTTTTTCTAAATTGTTCAGCTATGTGTAAAGGGTACATATGATACATGTGTAACTATTCTTGCTATGATTATAGTGATTCTGAAATACAGAAATCTTATGAACAAAATGAATTTGTTTGGAAAAACTCAACCTTTGAAGTCTGAGATCCTCATTGTCTCTGTCAAAGATTACAACTTGATCTTTTTTTTTTAAGTTAATTTTTTTTTTTAAATCAGCTTTGTAGTATGCTATTGCTTTTTAAAGCCCAAATAGGATGTAACATTCTTGATATTCCTTTTGTCTTTGTTGGTTTGAGGAGTTAGAGATGTGGTGTTTCTGGGTGGGTTTCTTGTGTGGTATTGCAGAAAGCTCCTATGCACAGTCATTTGTGGTTTTTGCACTTCAGTTTCCAGTTATGCAAAGCAGGTTTCATCTGGAGACAGAATTTGCCTATGCAGATTTTTACATTTAGAATTTTTTTAAAAATCATGTTGGGGGGCGTTGGTTTGTTTTGGTTTTTTTGGGTTTGGCTTTTTTCCCCCCCATTTATGACAATTACTTTAAAGTTAAACACAATGAATGTTTTTTAAAGTGGTATTTACTTTCCTCTTGGAGATTCTGGAAAATGTTTTAAAGGCAGGCCTAGAATAAGAAAACATTTAAAGATAATTTGTTTCAAGGAAGAGACATGACCTTGCTGAAGGATGCTCATTCTGTCCTGATGCTTTCAGACCCCAGTATCCCAACTAACAAGATGAAGTAATATAAAGGTATGGGCACCAGGACAGATACAGGGAGGTGGGGATGGGTGTAGAGTGATCGTAGGATTCAGGTAAAAAATTGAAGGGAAGAGGGCAAGAGCTGGACAGGTAGGAAGGAGGAAGGGAGTTTTGGCAAACAATAGAATAGGAAAAACAACAGCTCCTTTTTACAACCCTGAAATTAACAGCCATAGTTTGACTGGTCTGCTAACACATACGTACCAAACTTTTAAAAAAATCTATTGTGAACACATTATTAAGGGCAGAAGTAAATACTCAGAATTGTTCTACTTGTTGCTATTTGAAGCATAAATTAAAATGTTTTACTGTGGAAAGTATAGCAATGACAAATCTGTGGCGAGCAGGTAACATTACTTGCAAGGTCCTCTAACATTGCTTACTATCAAAGGAAATTAAACATTTTAAAACTGAGACCAGTTAAGTAAGTGTGCTTTGGTCTGAATTATTTGCTCATTGTTGTTGTCTGTAACACCGTGTTTGTGTTCTCGGATCTGGTTTCTATATACTGGTAGTTGGAACTGGAAAGAACCATCCTTGAGCTCTGTTTTCAATTATCACAGAAATAATTCCTCTGAAAACTTTTATCCCCTCATTCTCACTATTCTGTAAAACTCCTCCAGAACTTCTATTTCCCCTGTATTGGTGAGGAATCTTCTTGCAGTTTCCAGTTTTCACCTTTCCTTGTGGTAACCTTTCTCCTGAAATGTTTTTGCCTTTTGTGATATCTGTCGCCTCCGAACAAGTGAACAGAATATGGCTGCTTCTTGACCTGAGTTTTAGAAGATTAAAAAAGGTTTTGTAATTCCCTCTGAACTTACGTTTTGGGATGAGGATGACTGAAAGTGTGTATAGTATTGCAAAGAATGTCATAGCAGTACATCATATAATCTTAATGTTTATTGATCTGTACTAGAAATTACTACCTGACACAAATGTGTGATTGCACCCAACTTTTTCTTAGCTGCAGTTATTGTCACTTTAGGAACCTTTGGCCTTTTCTTGTCCTTGGTAATTTCCAGCTAATGACTTCCTACTGTATAGTACAGGTGGTTTACAGTACGTGCACATTATAGTACATACACACATGTATAGTCCATACACATAGTATACGTACATTATAGTACATGCACGTTCCTACTGCATAGTACAGGTTATAGTACATGCACATTCCAGTGCGTGATTTTTCCATTAGTCTATGACTTTGCCCTTTTTGTTGTTGAATATCATCCTGTTTCTGTTACTCCAGCTGTCACAGTAGTTTCCTGTATGCCACCATCAAATGCCTTACTCATGTCCAGATTGATAAAACCAACTGGTCATTGTGGTTTCTTTGCCTCTAGAAAAGAACACATGTTTTCAGTGGAGAAGGTTGAATCAGTCTAGCATAGTCTAAATTGTGATACATCCACCTTTATCCTATTTTATGTTATTACCATGTTTCTAAATGTTCTGGAAAATTTATTGTATGGCCTTGCATGTGCTGTTAAACAAGTGGACTGTTAAACTTTTTCTGGTAGAGAAGTATATGAAGAAAAGTGGAGAGAAGGAGAAAAAAGAAAGCAGACTGACTTCAGAGTCATAGGACTTTTTAGCCAAGTTGGTATGGAGTTGTGTGTGCACGCTGTGCTTGAAAGCTTTCAAGTGCATGTTGTGTGCCAATATTTGTTAAGCTATGATGTGCTTTTTTTTCTCCCTATGGAACTTTTTCTGTAAAAGTTTCTCTTATGAAAAAGCAGCTAATCCTTTCTGCTGTTACTACGCAAAGTATCTCTCAGATTAAATGCATTTTCCAGAGTGAATTCTCCCCTGTATTAACATGCTTTCTATGTTTGATTATTTGTTTCCTCATCAGTGTTCACAAACTTGGAGGAACTAAGCACAGAGTACAATGTTCATAGGCAACTTTGCCTCAGCTTTTTCTGCTTTGCCAAGTTAGACCTCTCCAGCTGAGATGCATGCTTGTTCATCTCCATGTCTTTTTCAAAAATTGCAAGTGGGAACTACAAGTAGATGTTTATCTCAATTAGAATCTTAACACTGCAATACTAAGGTCTAGTATAGAACATTATTGTGTGTTGGTACGCACCAGTTGCTTCAAAAGCAGCAGCCTTGCAGGCCATATAATAAATTAATTTTGTCTTTAGTTTAACTTGATGAGTTTGGAGATATGGAGCAACAGAGCGAAAATGCAGACAATTTCAGGACGTGAAAGGGCAGTGAACATTCCTAGAGGATAAGGATCTTGCTGGAGGAAGCCTTCTTCCATCTCAGAGAGAAGGAACCTCTTCATGTGTGTGCAGTAACCCTAAAGCTGCAACTGTTATGCAGTTTATGCATTGGTATGAGGCCCAAACCACAGTGCTCCTTGGCTTTTCATTGTTCTCACCATGTTCTTCTCATGTGTAAACAAGCTGGATAGAAATTTTTTTTAAGTCATTACCAATTATTATTGATTTATCTATTATTATTACTACATTAAATACTTGCAAGTTGTTTTTGACCCTTGTCTTAATTTAGTAATTCCCTGTACAGCAGGAAGCCTGCCTGATCTGGAAACCTGAAGCTATTCCATATAGTTACAATTAATACCCTTATTATTTATATTTACTATGGAATTGATGAGTATTAAAAATTTACCCATCTAATTTAGAGCTCTTATCTTTGTGAACACTTTGAGATATGTTGAGTGTCTAATTTAGGCTGTATTTTTTCCCCCTCTTATAAAGTATAGTTGTTCTAGTTTTTATCCTCCCGAGCATATCAAGAACAGCAAATATCCTGAATAAATTTCTGCAAAGCAAAAGGCAGAGCCTCATCTTGAAATAAATTCCGCAGGCTTCTTGCCTTGTTATGGAAGAATTATTTTGTTAATACATTTGTAAAAGTAGGAATAAGATTATTGTGAGTATCTTTCATTTTTTTGTATGGAAGAAATTATTTGAAGCTTCTGAAAACAAATCCTAGCTACATAGATCTTGTAAACAATATAGTAAATTAACTGACCAGTGATAATTCTTTGACATGCCGTTATTAGAAGTTATTAAATCTGAAAAAGTTTCACTATTTTTGTTCTTTGACCAATAGTCAATAGTTTCATTATTCAAGGTCTGATTTTTTTTTTTTTTTGTGACTGGAATTTCCAGCTGTGTTGTTAAACTAAATCTGAAAAACAGCGCTTTAAAACATTATACCTGGTAACCTTGTTTGCAAACAACATTTGTTGTTTCCAAAGACGATTGTGAATTACGTTCTTTCCATTTTCCTTTACACCAAGATGATTGTAAGATGCCTTTTAATTTAAATTAGTCTGAAAACTTGTCTCAGTGTTTCAGCAAGAAAAATGCACTAGTACCGGATGAATTCTCACATATCTTACTCTGACTTGTTTTAGAACACGATATAAGTAGTACAGGTTTGATATCTATTTTTCTGTGCTTAAACTTGTTTGCTCTCATTATAATTTCAAAACTATATGAAATTTTCTGTTGAAACTAGTACTGAAATAGTGTCAGGAACTGTATAGCCCATGTGTGTTGATCTCAGTTTTAATAAGACTATGGTAAACATCTGACAAGTGGGAGATCAGCTTACATTTTTGTTCAGCTGTTCTTGTGTAAATTCAATGGTTGACTTAGCAAAGTACTGTCTACTTCAGACTGGAATGTGGAATGATCCCCCCCCCCCCCCCCTCCTGAGGAGTATAGGAAATATCAAAATCTGTACTTTCAGTTTTCATCTGTTCAAATTTAACACTCTTAAAATGCATATTTGGAGCCATATGCCTTCTTGAGCCTCTGTAGTTTAAAACTTAGTGTAACAAGCTGGAACTCTAAAAATGGCAGAAGGCATGAGGGGAAGAAAGAGAGAGCATGTTAGGGACCATCATCTGCATTATTCATATGTCATAGTTTCTGACAAGCTAGCCATGAATTAGAGATTACAAATACTTTATTAAGCCTATAAAATTAATGCTGTTCATGGTATGTGGTTTTATGAAGTATTTTAATAGTCCTGAAAATATTGACTTTGCCCTCCATGACCCTAGGGCTGACTGCAAATGAAGCAGGCAGAAAATTTCCTTTGTATTAATAGTGGTAGTGAAGTGTGTGGGAGGTAGAGAAGTGCCTGGATTTCCCCTTTGATAAATAAATTATGATGGTAGTCCTGGTGGGATGGAAGTGGGACGAAAAAAAGACAGGGAGCCCCTCTTGAACAGAGAGGACTTGCTAGAGTAAGCAGCCCATCCATAAGCGGGTTTGACAGATAGTTTTGGGCAGTTTTTTAGTTTTCTAAGTTAATTTTAAAAGGTTGTATTTAAGTGCATTGTAGTCTCAAGACTCACAGCTGGCTGAAGTCTCAGCCTAGTTTCTCTCTAGAAGACAAGTGCTGCTTAGCTGGTTCCCTTGCACCTACAATTAAGAGAGTTAATCTTGAGTATACTTTAAATCTACATTTTCACAATTTTATGCTTTTTAGAATAATATTTCTAGTTTTGAAATCAAGAATTGGATATTGTGCTGTGCTAGAATACATGTTTTCATGTTTACCTTGTCTTTTATTAAGAGGACTTCAGCTGATCTTTTGCAACACGTTTCACTGATTAAACTACTAGAATTAAAGCAATATTGCAGGTAAATGCTTTTCACGGAATCACAGAATTGTATAGGTTGGAAAAGACCTTTAAGATCATCAAGTCCAACCGTAAAGACCTTGAAGATCATCAAGTCCAAACCGTTTTGGTATCGACAATGCAAGGCAGGTTTAGGATTCTCAGAGTTAAAATGCTTTCCTGCCAAAATATATAAGGATCAGCTGGAGGTTTGGCATTAACCTCTGTTAGAGTATGAAGAGAAGTTGTCTTTGGCAAGAAGCAAGGGGTGAAATCCATGCTAGAAAGCTCAACATTAGTGCAGCAACCAATTATTAAAAAAAACCATTTATACGAAAACTAAGGATTTCAGCTTTATGGTGTTGGGCTTGTGTTTTAATTACTAACATGAAATAGTGGTATGTAAAACAATGAGCTTTTTGCTAGGATTAACTAACAAAACTTTTGTGCTGGTTCTTGCCTTCTCTAACTTGATGCCTATAAGTCCTTTTTTATGATGATGTAGAAGCAGCATAGAAAATTGTCTTTGGCTGTGCCTAGATTAGTGCTCACGGTATGCAGTATTAGGTGACTGCTGTATTGTGGGGAGTAGGTGTATTGGGCAGAATTATCGAACTAAAAATACCTGTGGCAAAATCATAATCTCTCTGCCAAAATCTAGGAATTTAGAAATGATTCACCTTTTTCAGGTGCTGTTTAACTAAATCAATAATTTAATGTTTAACAGTGTTTTTGTTTAAATATTGTTTCGTTAGAGAATTTTAAAAAGTTAATTGTACACAGAAAAAATTATGATATTCATTGTCTTGACTAGCAGATTTAAAAGTTCCATGCTATGACTGATGGATCAGAAAAGCTGCTGTTTTCCCGAAGTGGGGGACAGGGATTAAAAAAAAAGCTTTCCCTAAAGTTTATTTTTGTTAGGAATAAGACCTGTATTTTTTTCCTGAAGTCAGTTGACCTTTTGACAAAGATCAGGTCTTTTGCACAGTGACATGCCTTTTTGTTCAGAATAATTTCTCCGCTTAAGAAGTCTAGACGTGCAACTTAAAGAAAGTATGGAAGTCTCAAATAAGGAAATAACAGGGTGGTTTTTTAATATCTTAAAGTTTTGTTGTTAATTTGCAGAAGTATTTTTTTGTGAGGATTGTGCAGATAGTGTTATTTCCAGGAAGATTTGATTTGCGCTGTCATTGGAGAGTTTACTCGCTCACATGCCCCAAAAGAAAGGGAAATAATAAGAGAGATATTTTAATAAATATTGGACAGGAGAGAGACAAAATACATAGTGATACATAATGGGAAATAGCTGATAAAATTATTATTGTATCTTTGTCTGTCTTGTGAAACCCTAATTTCATGTTTATGGAATAGCCCTGCAACAGTTGTCGCTTCTCGTAGTCTGCTTCTAGATCAGTTTGAAAAGGACTTCAGCGTTTTATTTCTTTATTCTTTTATTCTTTATTCTTCTTTAAATTTTTTAGACAAATTCTCACTTTCCAAATTGGAGATTAAACTGATTGTCTCAGGTAGACATTTCATCTAAGAAACGTTTCTGGTTTTTTGAGTGTGTAATGTCATACTTGATATCTCAGTCCTTTACAACCATTCTAATAAATGCAGGACAATTATTAGAGAAAAACATTCTTTATTCTGGCTTTGCAGACATATTTGATATTTCATACAATTTCCAGGTATTCTACACAGATAATAATATTCATTACTATTATAATTGTCATAAAAATTCTGTAAAATCCTAGTTTATTATTCCATTAACCAGACTGCTTTCCACTCGCATCAACAAAATTTGTTTATATTTAATTATGTTATGCTAATATTATGTCTTAATCAAAGAGACACACACAGCCTTTTTCTATCTGCTGGGTCTGAAATACGCAGTCTTGAGTGTTGCTCCATTTATTCTAAGATGGCGTGGATGTGCACTGAACACCTTGGAAAAAAAAAATTTCAATTTGTTTTTGCTTTTTTCATTGTGTTAATATATGTATGTCTAAAATCATAATTCATTCAGCATTTGACAAAATTATTTTCACTGAGTTTTACATGTTCTTTAGCTTCAGCTTGGCTCTTTCAGCTGCTGCTAATCAGAACTGGATACATTTGTTGCCTAAATAAATATGATTTTGCCACTAAAGAGAAAATGGCCAATGAACTAGGTTGAGTACTGGGGACTTCAAAGTGGGGAGTGTTGAGAAGGAAGGAAGAAAAAGCTGTTTCTAATCTGGAGGCACATACTGGTTGAACCATCGCTATCTTATCCAAGATGAATAAAAGTTATACAAAGAGTTGACAGTTGAAAAGAATGTTTTCAGATATTGTCTGCTTTAGTTTTGAAAGTTTATCCTCAAGTTTTATCCTAAGCTTTTTTTTCTTAAACTTTTTATTAAATTTTCAGTTAATGTAAAACTTGGGGAGAAATGAATTGCTGGAGAGCAATTTCTTTCTAATGTTTTGAAGAACTCTTTAATAAATGTTCCTTCCTTCTAAATTATAAGTGCCAAACTTACTTTTACAGAAATTCTAAATTTGAAAGATAAGCCTAATTTTTTGTTAGCCTTCTGTTACGTGGTCAGTCACGGGTACTCTGTTGCTGATTTAAAGAAGCACAAGCTGTCTTACAAAGAGACATTCCACATAAAAAGCCTTACTTGTTTAATTAGGTTATTGAAAGACTTTGATTAACAGATTTTTTTTTTTTATCAAGTCTTGGAGAAGTTCCACAGGTGCTGTAGGGTGATGGTTGGAGAAATGTTCTTTAGGCTGTAGTTTCCACTTTCCCCCCTAGAGTTCAACTTCAGCTCATAAATTCTCAGTGGGCAAGTCGTGAATACGTACCTTGCTAACTTGAAGTTCTAGGTAGTCTGTAAGACTGATTAAGTACATTTGATGGTACAAAAGTCTAGAAGTTAACCCTTTTTTTTTATTTCACATAAAGAGATTGAAAAATCAAGACATTTCTAGATGTAAAGCAGAGAAATGAGACATGTTTTCTCTTAATAGTTAATTGAGGTGTAGTCTTATAAATTATAAAATTCTAGAAACTTTGTTATTAAATTTAATTCTGGCTGTTGTGCTTTTTGTTTTTCTTTTATTTTGTACTATTAGATGTTGACTGAAGAGCTTTTATATGAAAAAGTAACTATTTTTAACTAACTTCTTACTGTATATAAAGATAAAATGCTAGATTTTAATGGTGATGTTCATTCAGTTTCCACATTCAGTTGCCACTGTGCAGCCAATTGATTGATCACTTTATATGGCCATCTCTGAACATTTTCATCAACATTCAGAGATGAAACATGGTATCTGAATACAATATAATTCTTGTAATCATCCAGAGGTGACTTATCAGTTGAACTGATAAAAGTCCCGGGGGGAGGGGCATCAAAACAAGCAAGAAAACTCCATATGAAACTCATAATCTAAAAATTTCTATAGAGGTGTGGTTCAAATGTGATTTGTGTAGACTCTGTTGTGAGTGGTGCTGAAAGTTAGTGTGTAAAGACTTGTCATAGCACTCTAAACAAGTGGTGTGTTTATTTTGGTTCCTATAGTATTTCAATTACTGGTGCATTGGGTCATCCTGTTCCTAATGTAATACAAAAGTGGCCAAATCTATTAGAAGTTATTTGAGTGCTTTTAATCTGATGTATGCTATTTTAAAAGTATGCTTATTTTTATTCACTTTGCCACAGAGGAATTTTAATGCCTTATAGATGTATGATCTGTTTGTTTTTACTGAATGGTTGCAATATGAGTTAGTTAAAATATTGCTTGAGTATTACTTAAATAACTCTGTTTTGTTGTAGCCGAAAAAGAAAACTAAGACATTCAATCCTCCAATCCGTAGAAACTGGGAAAGTAATTACTTTGGGATGCCCCTACAGGATCTGGTTACACCTGAGAAACCAATACCTCTGTTTGTTGAAAAATGTGTGCAATTCATTGAAGATACAGGTAAGATAGGAGAACTATTGGAGGAAAGACTTTCCCACTTTGCATAATGAGTAAAGCCTCTCATTTTCTGTTTTAAAGTACTTTTAGAATTTTATCTTAGAAATAAATAACTATGGGGAAAATCACATTTTACAAGTAGAATATGTTCACTAAATTGTATGCTTAATATGTGATGTTCTTTTGTCTTTATTTACAGAAATATTTAATTTCTTCTTGACAAACATTTGAAGTTTAACATTTGTTTCCTGTAATTTAGAAAACTGATGTCACTTTATAATGACAAATGACCTTTAACCCCATGGCGTTCCAGTCTTACTTGTCCCATTTGCCACTGTTTTTTACTTCATATATTAAAAAGCTCTGAAATCCGCTTTTTCCAGTTGCAGAAAACAGGTACTTGGTATGGCTTAAATAGTCAGCTTACTTTCTTTATTTTGCTGGTAAACCTAGTTTTGCATTTTAACTTGTTATAGAGACAGAAACATTTCTTTTCTAAATACTGTGTAATTCTATATGAAAAACGTTAAGCAGTTTGTTTAACTTGCAGATTTCCAGTTTAAGGTGAAATATTAACATGGAATGGGGCAACAGGAACCTGATGGAATTCAGTGAGGACAAATACCAAGTCCTGCAACTAGAATTGCAAGGACTAAACCCCTGTGGTTTAGTGGTACATGCTTGGGACTTGACTGGCTGGATAGCAACGCTGCTGAAAAGGATCTGGGGGTTGTGGTGAAGAATAGGCTAAGCATGAGTCAGTATTGCATCCTGCTAATGATGCCTTCTGTATTGGACTGTCCCAACAGAAGGGTAGGCACTACAGCAACAGAAGTGATTATTCATTTTTACTCTGCACTTGTTAGACCTCATCTGAAATACTACAAGAAGGATGTTGACAAACTTGATTGAGTTTAGCAGAAGAGGGTTGGGGGCTGGAGCTCCTGACCTGTGGGTTTGTTCAGCTTGGAGAGGGAAAGGCTGAGGAGATACACAAAAGTGGCTTCCCATACCTATGAGGAGGTTGCTGAGAAGTTGCAGCCAGGCTAAAGTACTGAAGTACATGGCAGGAGGATTAGAGACAATGCTCATTAAAATCTGAGGTTCCAACTAGAAAGAAAGGAAAAAGTCTTGCTCTTAAGGTTATTTAAGCACTGGTTCAGGTTGCCCAAAGAGACTGTGGACTCTCTGTCCTTGAAGATATTCAAGATCGGATTTAGATAAGCAACCCAATCTGAATTCAGCGTTGACCTATGTTTGAGCAGGAGGTTGGACTAGATGGCCTCCTGAGGATCCCTTCTGTGATCACTTCAAAATTGGCATAGAATAGGTTTCAGTATTTAGGAAACTGTACACCAGTTTGTGTTTTGCAACTTTGGAATTAATGAACAGGGAGGAAACCCTGTCCACACTCGAGAGGAGGGGAAGGCAGGCATCAGTTGTTTCTCCTAATGGAAGACTGACTACCAGACGGATGGAGGAGGAGCACATGCGTTAATTTATTAGTGTGTGAGAATCACTGAAAACTGTAAACAAATATGTTTTGAAATATTCATAAACACATGTTGTGCGCTTGAGCTGTACTGCTAATTAAGGTATCTCTTCAAAGGAAACATCATGGGAATTATGTAAAGAATTCCTAAACAATGCAGATAGGACCAAGATGTCAGTATCTTTTGCAGGGTACTTAGGGTACTTATGCTGCTCCTCTTACTCCCCTAGTTTTCTCCAGGCTCAAAACAGCTATATGCCTGGAAAATTAGAGTATCTTCAGATGTCACCCATTTTTAATGAAGTAAAGAATGCACCTACCTTTTCCTAGGCATGTTTGTCATGTCATATTAATTGAAGCCTTTTATTCTTTTTTGAAATGAACAGGCCATGAAGTATGTGATTGAGTGACACTTCATAAAATGATTGAGAGCTTGTTTAATAATTGGTTAATGTAAATTATAGAAATGTTAATTCAGCGTTGGATGACAGCTTCCTATTTTTTGACTCTTTCTAAAAGTACTGCGTATTTTCTTACACTGCTTACTTTTTATTGAACATTTCAATATTCTATAAGTTATTTTGTTACAAGAAGCCGTAAGACACTTATTTTTGGTTCTCATTTTCAGTGTGTGAATTGAATGTCATGGATATTTAAATGCCAGTGTTGATATGCACAGATAAGAACACATTAAATATAGATTTTTAAAATGTATTTTATCTAAGTAAATGTAGTGCTAGAGTCTTCTTACTTGAAAAGAGTTTGGAGTCTTTGCTCTGTAATTACATATATTCTAGGTGTACGTAGAAATTACCATTCTGGATTGGTAAGGTGGTAGTTCCTTTAGTCTTGTGTAGTTTGGGGAGCATAGAGGTTGAGAAGAGGTACACCAGGCCTATCTGTGGAATAAAATTATAGAATGATATAGATCACAAAATTTACAATGGTAAGTGTGGGAATGATAGTCTCGGCTATTGGAGTGGAGAATGATTCTTGAAAAGTTTTATTGGTCACTGTAGGGGAAGGAATTAAACTGAGGACAGACTTGCTGTGATTAGGTGGCATGTATTTAGGAATGTAGATAGAACAGTGATAGTGGAAACTGGCTACAATGTCAAGTTGGCAGATACTGTGTGACTTTTCAGTGGGCTAAATATTAGTATAGCTGTTGTCACTCAGGAAAAGGCTTTAAAATCATCATAGACAGCTGTCTGAAAACTTCAACTCAGTACCTGCTATCAAGCCAGCAAAAAGAATTAAAAGAATTATGAGAGTGAGTGATATGGGGAAAAATCATGCTATTATGTAGTTCCATGGTATGCATGCAGTTTGAATACTGGTTACAATTTGGGTCAGTCTGTCTTAGAGTAGAAAAGAATTGGAAAAGATACTGCATGTGACAATAATAGTAACTCTTGGATAAACAGGGACTGGATTGATTAGCTTAGAAAATTTCTGAGGAAGGGAAATGATATAAATTTAAAAAAACTGGTGCTGCGAAAGAGTAGAGAAGTTACTGCTCCTTGTTAACCAAGAAAAAAAGATTTCATGAAAACTTCAGGTACTGATCATAAACCCCATGTGCTTTCATGATGTACATTCCTGAATTACAAAACTGCATTTTCCGTGGGTTGTTGTAAAGACCACAAGTAAATGACTTGCAGGGGTTTGGACGAATTGGTGGACGATAAATCCCCAAGTGGCTATTAAAACACCTTATGCAAAGGCCTATGTAAGCCACCATCTGAAGGAAGCTGGGAGGATATACCACAGAAAAATTGCTGTTGTTTTGTTTTGGGTTCCCCCCCCCCCCCCCCCCCCCCCCCTCCTATTCTTTCTACCTCTCTCCTCAAGCATATAATACTTACTGGTGTGGGAACTGGATATTGTACCAGGTAGACTTTGGTCTGCCCTTGTGCTGAAGTTAGTATGTTCTATGGAGGAACCAGGAGTTGTGAAACATGTAGGTGCCTAAGAATGGAAGTGTCCTGAAAACTAAATATGCATATAGATGCAGATCCACCTTGCTCATTTTCTTTGAAATGCTTTGAACCCCATGTGAAGTTCCAGTTAGGTGGGATGGAACCCTGATCACAACCAGCAGCACAAAAGAAGGTGCAAGAAGAGAATTTATTAGGCACTAGGAGGTACTTTGAGAAAGGAATAGTCTAGACAAAGGAGATGAGCTCTGTCTTGAAATAAATATAGGCTATTGTGAAATAGGGAGGGTCTAATTCTTTAAACCTAAAGGTGTAGTAAAGCTAGCAGGGCAGAGAAGCAAATAAATCAGATGATTCTGATATATAATATTACAACAGCCATTGTGTCCAGTAAGGTTATCTTGAAAACTACAGCTGGACCAGAAGTGAAGCAGGATAAGAACATAGATAAGAATTCTGAAAAAATCAATGGGCTTGTAGATGAAGGATCTGAATTTTTAAAAAGCCGTCAAGAAAAAAATAAATGTTGCATGCTTTCTCTCAATATGGATATACATTATAGATATGCAAGAAGTTTAAAAGCTAGAACTAGTGAACTGGAGTGTCTTATACTTGATGAAGATCCTGATGTAACAAGCATTTCAGAAACCTGGTTGGATAATAAAAAACAACAGAGAGAATTGAAGCATTACTTAAAAATTATACTTTCAGACTTCTAGCTGTGTGTATGCACACAAACAGATTAAACTTGTCTCCTTGTGTGCCTTAGCGAAACAGTATAATGACAGTTGACCAACCGTTTCATGAAGTGTTACTTTCTAGAATATACAAGCAAGAAAAATTATTTTTGCTTGAGGAATTTAAAAGACAAATTTATTAGACAAATCCAGAATTGCAGCACTTAGCTATTTTTGGAAGATGCCTAAATTCAGTAGGCATCTCCTTGTTTAACCTGAATATTTTCTGAAGTCCTATAAGTTGTCTTTCTATGTTTCTCAGAGCTGTACTGGTCTGAGCAAAGAGGTGTCTACTACATAATGTAATGGGGGGGTGGGAGGCGGGGGGAAGCCCAGATACTGCAGTAGCGCATCTCTGTTTCCAGAGCAGCCCAGTTCAAGTATTCAAGGTTTAAACACTTCTACCAAACAGTGACTGGATCAGACTTCTCAGAGAATGCTATTGCAGTACATTCAGTTCCTTTTGTGCAGAAAGAAATTGAATAGTAGTTGGATAAAACACAGAATACCCTGGGGCTGTAGGGTCTCCAACTGAGAATTCTCCCATACTAAACAAAGAGAATCATGGTCCTAGCTTGTTCTTATCTAACAGTGATTTTTTGTATTTCTTTATTTACAACTTCTGGAAGAGGAATGCAGTGTTTCTGTCTGTGATAGTGTGTAGCACATTTGGGACATTCTTTTGAAGACAGGTTTGAAACCCCTTCCAGCTGTGGAAGCCATTGAAACATTGAAACCACTTTTTGCCCTGAACTACCAAATTATACCTCCTGGTGCTTTTTGAGGAAGTCAATGTATGAGGCTCAGTTTTTTTTGAAAGGACTGTTTAGGTATATATTTACAGGAGAAAACTCCTAGCTATGCATTTGGAAAGCTAAATGGTAGGTATAAAAGTTTATTGAAGAAAAGCTTACTAAAAGAGCCTTGATGCAGCCAGTAAAAAGACATGTGAATTGTTGAGGCATTAAGAAGGAAAAATTGAGTTAAAAGAGTTGATATAAAATTAATTGGTATAGATTTCCCAGCAGTATGAAGCAGTTAAGTGCTTCCTGTACTTTGAGCATTGTAACAGGATTCCTAGTGTTTCTTGGTAACTTAAAAGGCACACTTGGTGACTGTGGTATGGCAGAGGAGTTATATATTGGTCTGATAATCTAAAATGCATTCAGTTACTGGGCTGTGATAGTAAAAAGCCAAGAGATTTCATAAAGCTCTAAAACTTGTGAATTTTTAAATAGAACCATGTACTGTTATGGAGATCTAGCATATAGATAGTTTTGCACCCATAAAGGTAACTTGGAGAATTATGGAACTATAAACTGCTTGTATTCCTTAATGGGTTCTAAATTACCAAATAAAAAGATCTTGGGTAATGGTGTGATTAGCAGGATGGACACTTTCATTCAGTGAGTAGCTGTGGGCAAAAAAGACAGCAACGTGATAGGAAGCATAATCACTGGAGTGGACTGAGCAAGTGTGTGTGCATGTGTGTGTGTGCATAATAAAGGTGTATTTTTTTTAATGCTTACCTAGAATGGCTGCTGTAATTATGGTGATTCCATAATGCATAGTAAAACAAAGTAATAATGAGAAGCCTGGAGAACCTCTGCTTCCTAACACCCTTCTCCCTCTCCCCTCTTCCCCTGCCCCTTAAAGAAAGACTTGCAAATGACGTGATAATTTACCTTAGAAAAGAAGTGAGGAGAAATGGATGCAAAGTTTATAAAATATAAATGGTAAAAGGGAAGGTGTGTTAGAAGATTAAGTCCTTGTCTCATACAGGAGTGTGTTACACTATGAAATTAAAAAATCAGGAATCAATTACAAATGCTTGATTTTTCTGCAGAGTGTTTTATTAGTGTGTTGTTGCTTGCCATAGTAAGTTGTTAAGCCCAAATTGTGAAGACAGTCTTTAAAAACGTAAATTCTGTGGGTATCAAACCCCAGAATTGAGATTTTTTGATGATTAAAAAAAAGATGCAAATAACAAGTCTCGTAGAGATCAGGAAGAGAATAATTTTGGCTAAATTATTCCACAAATGCCTGCAGTCAGGTTCTTGTGATTTCCTACAATGTGGTTTCCTCTGACTCATATTTAATGGAATAGTGGACTCAATAGACAACTAGTATTTTGCATTTTGGTAGTCCTGTGTCACTATAATGCTTAACGTTACTTTTTAGGCACTTAAGATTTCTATTCCTACTTTTGGTTTCTGAAGTAGTAATTATGACTGGCTCTGTTTCACTCTATAGTATATACATGTGTTTTTGAATATTTTTTTTTCCTCCCTTTCTAAGGATTATGTACTGAAGGCCTGTACCGTGTTAGTGGGAATAAAACAGATCAAGACAACATTCAGAAACAGTTTGATCAAGGTAATGACAGATTTTATTGTTTAAAGCCAAAACAGAACTTGAATTCTCCATGGATTTATCATAGTGCAATATAAAAGTGTTGCACTTTAAAACTGACTTCTGTAGCACTGAGTACTTAATGCTTTGGTAGGTTGTATTGGTATAGTACAGTTTATTACCAGTGAAGCTGTGTATAAACCAAAGATGGGATAGAATCTTGTTACAGCTGGTTTTAAGTGCTGCTAAAATAATTTCTAGGTGGTATACTAGTGTTTACAAGAGTTTAAATGCAGTCCTAGCTGCTCCTTGTGTTAACAGTTCATCAGTCCTAGGCATTAAGGCATTCACTTCCCCCCCCCCCTTTATCCCCCCAAAATGTAGTACTTCTTGATACTTACTTTATTGAAAGCTCTCTTGAATAATATGGATTAACAATTAAACCTTGATAATAAATTTCTAACACAACCTCTCTCATGCTAGAATATACTGGAATGTGTGATAGATTATGCTGTTCACTTTGTGTTAAAAGAGAGGGTCAGCGTTATTTTTTTTCCTTCTGTTTTCTCATTTAATTTATGATCTTGGTTGGTATTTCAAAATGAAAACACTTCTTAAAAGTTCTTGGATATGAATCATGAAGCTGAGCCTGTGAAAAATAGTAAAATTCCTCCTAGATGATAAGGAAAATAAAAGTACTAGGTTTTTTTATGCCTCACTATGCTCTTTCATATAATCTGAGTATAATACTAGATTTGTCCATGTGTGGTCACTGGTATGTTTTGTTGTCCTTTTTTAAAAGGCTTCATGTGGTCACATGAACACAATCACATGCATTCTGCAAATTGATGTACCAGTTTTTTAAAAAATTTTGGGAAATAGAATTTAAAACTTATTATTGGGCAAAACTGATTAATCAGAAGCCAGTCAGTGGCAAATAGAAAAGCATTTAAGTCTGCATGGAGAATTAGGCAACTTTATTTTTCTTCTGTTTTCTTATACTGTCAGATTTTCTTATATTTGGTTTCATGTGGATCAAAGTGATGGCAGCGTATCCGTAGGTTCACCTTTTAGTGCATTTTTTTAACAAATGTTTGGCAACACTTTCATTTTCAGTGTTTTGAATAAATTCTTGTTTCATAAAATACTATGAGGAATGATAGCTGTAAGTTTTACTTACACTGCTGTTTAATTTTGTTTTACAGATCATAATATCAGTCTGGAGTCTATGGGAGTAACAGTAAATGCAGTGGCTGGGGCTCTTAAAGCTTTTTTTGCCGATCTGCCAGATCCATTAATTCCTTACTCTTTGCATCAAGAGTTGTTAGAAACATCAAGTAAGTAATAAACAATCTTGTCTTGATCTAATTATGTTATATTGATTGCCCTTATTGCTATTTTTACTTCATTGTAAGTTGAAAGGAGTAGCTGCACTGAAATATTTTTTAAATTGCTTAGGCATGCACATTTTTTATATTCTTTAACAGAACTACATGATGAAATAAACGTAATATGTTATTTTTTCTAAGTAAGTTGTGGCTTATTATTTCCCCTTTTCCTAGAAAATGTAATTGGAGAAATCTACTTTTTTTCCATTCTGTATTAGTGGTACATATGATGAAAGCTCTTGGAACTGCATTGCAGTTGTTAACAGGGGAAAAAACCCTTGAATTCATAAAGTCTTACATTCAGAGTAGGCTTTAGAAATCAGACACATCTATGGAATATTATTAGAATTCTCTTTTAGATGCTTTCCAAATTCTTTTTGAAATCCTTGTAAGATGAAACGCTTAATTTTGTTTGCCTTACAAACATTTTTCAGACACCTTCAAGTGAGATTACTAAATTGTTCCCTTTCTTTAAAGAATATCTCTCTTGTATTGGCAGCAAACTGTTTCAGAAAAAGTCTGCTACGCATTTTTGCAGGATACAATTGTGACATACAGTATTCTTAATGCTTTTTTGTTCAACACATGATAATACTAGTGTAAACCTAAGGCTTGGGCCTGCACTTGATTAACTTATAGTCCATTAGAAATATTGTATTTTTGGACGATATCTGTAGATAACTATTTGTGGTATTTCTGCTGTACTTTTCAGGCAAATAGCTTGTTTAATGTAATGAGTTAGGTTTTATTTTTTCTTAAAAGTATATCAGTTAAATTTCAGTCAAAACATGCAATAGCATAGCATATAAGTGGACTTACTGTTTTAAAATGCCATTAATACTGCTTTAAGTTTCTGTTTGGGATATATTGGAGCATATTTAACATTATTTCTATGGTACTAGGTACATCAAATTTTTTTTTAGCAATGCAGTCAAGTAATAGAGGTGAGCTTATATTCCTTTTTATGATATGAATCATCATGGAAGAGTAGTCTATTCTGCAGAATGTATGGTTCTACGATACTTTAGTGGTAGTTTTAGCAGCAGCATTAGTTGTTGTTTTAAAAAAAATTGTTATTTTATTCCATAGTCCTTTCTTACACATTGCTTATTTCCTCTTTGAAGCATAAGTAATGTCCCTTAGGCCTGTGAAAATCGTAGTTCTCCTTTAAACAATATATTTAAAATAGCTGCACCAGGCTCATTCACAATTTTTTAAATTATTTGAATAACTGATAAGCTTAAGATATTCTAAGTTCATGTAAACGTCTTCCTTCCCCCAAATCTTTATGAAACTTCAGTCTGAATAAATCTGAGATCTAAGTCGTAATATTTTGCAAGGAAAGGAAAATCTAACAAGAAATGACCCTGTCATATTGTTAGTTATCATTCTACAAGCCAACAATGAGCTAATAATGTGATTCTTTGCTGTTAAACACAGATAAATAATTCTGCTTAAATACAGAAAAATATTTTTATGTTTAAATAGTTACCTGTATAATAAAAAAGTTATTCTGTTCAGTAGTGTATGCAGATAGGAATTTTATCAAATATTTTCTCACTTGGTATTTCTCTGTGGGTATCTTATCTGTACCATTATACTAGGAAAAAGACTTAGCAACACTTTTCAGTATGTCTTTCTAGATGTATCACAAAGTGTCACTTATTTCTATAGAAATCCTGGATAAGACAGAACGGCTACACGAGTTAAAAGAAATTGTGAAGAAATTCCACCCGGTGAACTATGATGTCTTCAAATATGTAGTAACACATCTAAACAGGTTTAGTATTTTTCTACTAAAATTTTTTTTGTTGTAACAATTGCAAAAAAGATTGTGTTAGTAACAATGAATTGACTACTAGAATTGAAAATGTCATCCTGCATTGCTCATCTGTTAGTATAAAAGTAGAAAATGAAACTAGGAGTTAGAGGGTGATTAGAAAAGGTTTGTATATTCTGTTCTCAGATTTTATTGATGTATAAATGTCTGGCATTGTTGCTACTGTAAAGTTACAAGAATGATTGGTGTACATAACAAAAAAGCTTGAAAGAATAACTATGCACCAGTTACAGATCTCTCTCCCCCTTGCCTTCCCCCCTTCAAGAAGTAGCTATTACAATTATGGACAAATATAGGTTTTAAGGGACCTGAAAGTCATTTGACCTAAACCCACCTCCCGCCCCTTAAAGCAGGGCTAGCTTCAAGGAGAATCTAAAATGTAGCACCCAAAAACCTTTCTGAATAAGTAAAATGTAGAACAAAGCTATAAGTAACAGAAATTGGTTACACTTGCTTCCTAAATCTTGCCTCTTGCATGGAAATTTAATAGTTTTATCTTTAAAAATTATTTCTCTATTTACTAAAATAATCTGATATTAGTAGATGTATACTACCTCATAATCTGACCCTTTATGTGCACAAGTGTACAATATTCAGTCATAAAAAAACAGGAAGAAAAAGACCAGCTTACTCATGTTTATTTTTTAGCTAAAATGGGATTATTCTCTGAAATCCACTGAATCAGATTAACTACATTATTAAAAAATAGAATAACCATTGCCAAAGCTAAAATAACTTTTTTTTTTTTTTAACAAAAAACTTTGTTATCCAGTAATCTGTCACTTAAAGATTAGCTTGTGATATTTTTTTCTGCATTTCCAGACAGAATCACAGAATTGTTGAGGTTGTAGGGGACCTTTGGAGACTGTTTAGTCCAACCCCATTGCTTCGGCAGAGTCAACTAGAACAGGTTGCCCATGACTGTGTCCTACTGGGTTTTCAGTATCTCCAAGGAGGGAGACTCCGCAATCACTCTGGGCAACCTGTGCTAGTGCTCAGTCACCCTCACAGTAAAAAAAAGTTTTCTTATGCTCAGACAGAATTTCCTGTGTTTGTTTGTGTCTGTTGCTTTTTGTCCTGTCACTGGACACCACTCAGAAGAGTCTCAATCCATCATCTTTACACCCTCCTATTGGATATTTACATCCAATGATAAGACTTCCCCTGAGCTTTTTCTAGGCTAAGCAGTCCCAACTTTCTCAGGCTTTCCTCATTTGAGAGATCCTCGATCTCTTAATGATCTTTGTGTCCCTTTGCTGGGCTTGCTCCAGTATGTCCATGTGTCTCCTATGCTGGAGAGCCCAGAGCTGGACCGCGTATTCCAGACGTGGCCTTTGCGGTGCTGAGTAGAGGGGAGAGATCACCTCCCTAGACCTGCTGATAGCATTTCTAATGAACCTAGGATGCCGTTGGCTGCCTTTGCCACAGGGGCACGTTGCTGGTTCACGTTCAATTTGTTGTCCACCAGGACTTTCAGGTCCTTCTCTGCAATGGTGCTTTCCAGCCAGAGAATTTTGTATATATACACCAGTAAGCTTTTAATGACATTTAAGTTGTTAAATTGTTCCAGACTAGTGTGTGTGTTTGTGTTTTTGGAGGTATTTGTAACAATCTAACTGAGAATGTAATATGGGAGCAGAAATGAGACCTTTTAACTTCCCTGTTTAGTCAACAGAGAGAATGTAGGTGCTCTCTATTGCAGTTTGGAAGGAGTCTTCTCTTTTCACTGAATGTATGAGAAACTTTAGAATTTAGGCACCTACTTCGACACTTCATCACAAATACGACTTGCTAAAGCTTTATAAAGTTATCCATTTTCCTTTGCAGGGAAATGGATCAATTTTTCCATTGCAGTCTTGCCAAATACAAATTCAGCCCTAAAATAGATAAAGTCACATCAATGGATATAATCCATGCAGTTACATATTACAAATTGCAAGATGTGCTTGCATGTATCTGAAGTAAACCAAAACATCTCAAACTTGACACAGTTATTAGTTACCTGAAACATTTCAATAGTTCTTAATGGACGTGATAGAAATTTTTGTGTCACTTGAATTTAGTGGAAGAGCCACAATCTCTGAATTGTCAGAAGTCTTCAGCTGGTCACCTCTTTGCATAACACAGCTGAATGTACAGTGTCAAGTACCTGGACTGCTGCAAGTAAAAGAAGCTAAACAGAATTTTTTAAAATCCTGAATAGGTTTTAATGCATGCATATCTACAGACAAATGAAATCTATTAATCACAGAACTTATTGGAGAACATAAGTGGTGTACACTGGCCTTTGCTCCCCAGTCCACTCTCTCTCTTTTAATGATGACTGATTTACATTGCAGGTTGCTAGTAATAAAATGAACTTAAGTAAGAAAGGTTTTCATTTTCTGTCTCATTTGCAGTGTCAGGTAGTTGTGTTCCATTCAACAAGAAAAGTGCTTGAGCGTAGGCAATTGCTTATGTATAGAGGTAGATATAGATGGATACAGGATCTTAAAAGGAACTTGTAACTAAATTCTTTACAGTCTTATTTATTTTTAAGAGATGAATTTGTGGTAGATTACTGCTAGTATATAATTAAAACGGAAATGTTTGTCAAATGAATTGTTTGTTAAATGAGGCAAAGCTCTCTTCTACATGACGGAAGAGTTCTCTCCTCATCACAAACCGATGTCTTAAATGCTTAGTTTTTACATCATATGTCATTAGAGTAAGAAATGTGGTATTGTATTGTTAACAGTGGTCGGTGATTGATGTTTTCTTGTGTCCGCAAGCATAGGACTTGGTTATTGAAACAAAAAATACAAGTATTATCCAGATGAGTTTGCTGTTGAAATATGAGACCAATAACCATGAGAATATAATAAATGGCAACAGTGAGATGAATTTTTCTTTAGTGTGATAAGCACCTTTCAGAGCATACTGTCTATCTAGTTGTGGTTGATTAACTGTAAGCAGAAGTGAGTTTTAAAGATGGAGTTGAAACAGTGTTGGATTGACACTGGCTTTTTTGATACTGGTTGTGTTTTATGTTTGGTCTTGATAATGACCCCCTTTATATATAGAGGGCTAATATGGCATAATATGCTTCTGAAGTCTGGAGAAAACGTAGGTGTATGGCTTTTAAAGTCTAATCATAGAGCAGGTTTACAGCCTGAAGTTCCTGAAGAGTTTGCAGTGGAGGAAGGTGGCAGGATCAAGAGAAACAGACTTCATTTTTCATTTTGAATGAAGGTTAATAGACATCTGCTAAGCACTTACAAGAAGTTTCTGAAGTAGTTTGGGAAAGTTTGGTAGGCGATGGCATACAGGTTGGTAGGTTTTTGTTTACCCTTAGACAGGACAAAGGTAAAGTTTAAACACAGGAGAGAGTAAGGCTGATTGTTCATTATGTGTAATCTTACTGTGAGCTGCAACTGGGAAAGAGGTGCAACGCTCTTCCCTTTTTCTCACTTCTAGCCGTAGGTTCCCACAGCTTCATTTGTGAGATCTGATGATTATTCAGCAGCAGCATGTTCTAAAGGAAAACAGAAATAGGGGAAATCTAATTTTCGGCAGACTACACTAGCTGATCTTGGAGACCCTGTGGCCACCCTGTGGTCTGATGCCAGAAAGTTGGTGGAGTGGGAGAAGAGGGGAAGAATGAAATTTCACTTGTTGTCCACAGCAGCAGCAGTCTACAACTAGATCAGATTAGATTTAAGAAACAATATGAGAGACACAGCAAGCAGTGAACTCATGACAAGGGGGGAAAGAAAGGTGCATGAGAAGACCAAACACATAATTAAATCGTAGAGATGCTTGAGGATGTTGGAGTATACGTTTTAGCCTGTGCAACCGAAGAATCCCCTTGAAAGATGTGAGCAAAAATGATTCAGAGCAAAAATGACAGGAAAAAAGCAGTGTGCAAAATAGATGATCTGGATTTTATTTCAGTTTTATTACATAGCAGGTGCTATTTTTTCCCCAGTTTTATAACTTACTTGGTTGAAGTTTGTTCTCTGATGAAACACCATTACAGAGTTTGAAATCCCTTTTGGTGTTTTTCATTGTATTCATTTTAGGGAAAAGGTATAGGCAGTTCTGATTCAGAACTCTGACAGATTCATTGTCCCATCACAATGTCTTACACTTAAATTTTATTTAATTCTTGGTGAGAGTCTCACTCATTGTTCTATCTCTAGAGTATAGTTTAGGAGGAATTTATACACAGAAGAATTTGGTATAGGAAGAAAACTGTAATAAAAATGCTAAGCAAAATGTAAGCTTACATTTATATTTTCGGGGGTTTTTAATCCTTAAATGAAGTCAAAATGTAATTCTTTTAGGAAAGAGAATATGAATATTACTGTCCCTGAGAAATAGTGTCCAAATATCCTTTGGACCAAATTTATTCAAAACAGATTGAGAGGCAATATTTGTGTACCCTCACACTATTTGGAATAAGTAATGCGCATGCTAAAATGGAAGTCTACCCTTTATAGTTACCACTATACATGCATTGTAAATGAGTGAAAATATTTTCTTATAGCATTAATTCTAGTGTTTACTATGGTTTTCACAGCTTTTGAATCTATGGACTACAGCCAGCTGTCAGAAATTCTTGCAGTCTGCTCTTGTTAATCATAAAAACTGTAACTGACAAGTTGCTGAAGTTTTATTTTCCATCTATTTCTGCAGGACAACTGTAGCTTAGTTACCTTTGTGCTGTCTACTGTAATACAGGAATTGCATGTTCCTAGCTGAATATCTTAGGTGTTTGTCAGATTTATTAACACACGATTTTTCATGTATCTCTCACTAATTACTTCTAGATAAAATTGTGATGTTACTTTAGAATGCAGAGTATTTTTGGAAAACAAAATATCCTGGCTCTTTATAGCCTAGTACTATGAAAAGCAGTGCGTTTTTCTGAGGAGGTGTTTAATTGTAGATGATAAATTTGGAAGCAGGATTGTTTGTTGTTTTTAATGTTTTTTTTTTCTTGTAATAGTGTTGTAATAATGAATTTAGATCATAAGTGAAGAACCTGTTTCAGCCCCTGCTTAAAAGCAGAAAACTTCTAGGAAGAGAAACCCAGTTGGAAACCTTTGCGTTATGCATTGAAAAATAAAACAAATTTAATGTGTGTTGATATTAGTGAAATTTCCACTAATGATGTTCTTTACAGCTTGGCCAAATTCTGTTGCTGGCCAGTATGAATACTGTA
The DNA here is from genome assembly GCF_035582795.1 of Mycteria americana. Taxonomy (NCBI): domain Eukaryota; kingdom Metazoa; phylum Chordata; class Aves; order Ciconiiformes; family Ciconiidae; genus Mycteria; species Mycteria americana. The sequence continues at coordinate 43,894,671 of NC_134369.1, forward strand.
TTGGTTTTGTGTTTATTTTTATTTTATTTTGTGTGATCTAATGTGATGCCTTTTTCTTTGAGTGCTATAGATGTTAGTTAATATCTGACTGTCCTGCAGTAAGAAGCCATTTCTGTCATTTTTCTTCCATTTTTCATTTCCATTTTCATTTCAATTTAATGAAATTTTCCAAATTTCATCTATTTTAATGGATGAAATTTTAATTTTATGAAATACTGTAGCTGGTTGAGAAATTTAAAGTTTGTTTATTATTGTCACTTCAAAGTGTTGGTGGAATGTTGAATTTCTTTCTTAATTAAAAGCTTAATCAGATTTATATTTGTTAGCTATCCAAATCTGGAAAAGTTATGGTTTCTAAATTTTCTTCCGCATAATTGCTTAAAGAAAACAAGAACGATTGTTTTAACGGACAGCTGGAGGAAGGTAACAAAAATCTTGAGATTGTTTAATAGTAATGCTTACAGGTAGAGAGCTATGAAAATACTTTTAGTTGATTGCATACCGATTTTAATTCATTCTGTGCATGTCGTTCTCATTTCAGGGTTAGTCAGCAATCTAAAACCAACCTTATGACTGCGGATAACTTATCGATTTGTTTCTGGCCTACTTTGATGAGACCTGATTTTGAAAACAGAGAGTTTCTTTCTACCACCAAAATCCACCAGTCGGTTATAGAGACCTTCATTCAACAGTGTCAATTTTTCTTTTACAACGGAGAGATCGTAGAAGCACCTAACCCAGTGGCATGTCAGCCACCGCCTTCCAACGCAGTGCAGATGGTGGAACCAATGGTACCTCTTCAGTTACCACCACCACTGCAGCCTCAGCTGATACAGTCACAATTACCAGCAGACCCTCTTGGTATTATATAAATAGAAGATGATTGCAGGCAGCCTGGCACTGGACAGTAAAGTCAAGCTATAGACATGCATGTTTCAGGATACAGTAATGTACTTCATATTTATGAAAAATAATTCCCATCCAGCTGATTGGACATCTTTTTGTTATATCCCGTACTGTGTTCCTCATTTGTACACACTGCAGATAAAAACTATGTGATAAGCATGACTGGAGAGGTTTAATTTTTAAAAGCAAAAATAGCTATAAAGTACAAAGCTGCTGCTGCATGATACCTTATTGCAATCACTATATCATTCCTGTGACGGTTTGTCACAATATATTGTGAATAAAATTTTTCTATAGAAATTTAATGATTTAAAAAATTACATTTATGAAACATTCAATGCTTACAGCCTGCTTTATGGCTGTTTTTGTTATTTAACATGCTATTTTTGGCAATTTTATTCACATTCAAGCATTCTGTGTAAACAACTAAAGCCCAGCTATAGTTTATTTTGTAATCTCCTGGCTACTTATGTGATGGTATGCTTAGGATGGTTTATGGAAGAATGCAAAATGCACTGTTGAGAATTTTACAATCCCTCACCATCCATCTTTACTTGTAAGTAAACCTGTGGACAGTTTGTTAAGGGTGGGTGAACTTGCTTATTATTTCTTACAGCACAATACCAAGGACATGCTTGTTGTAAAAGTGAGTTTCAAATATTGTACAAAAATTTTGATGTTGCCTACTTATTTCTTTATGTTCCATTACTGAACTAAACATTTTGTAAAACTGTTAATTCTGTAAACAGCTGCATGTTTAAAAGATCATTGATGGTCTTGTAAACTTAATCTAATATATTTTAGATATTTTAATTTTTCCCACTTGGGAATACATGTAGTGTTTAGAAAATAGTTCATGACATTTTCATATAAGGTTATATAACTTTTCATACATAAACATGAATTTTGTTGTAGTAAAATTCTCTAAACCAAACAATGTTTTAATCTAGGACTTCAATTAATCTATTCTTTAAATCTATTTTTATGTGACCCTTTAAAGATATACAAAAATGCATTGCTAATACATAGCAATAAATACTTTGGGTACTGACACTTAACCTCTTTGGAGTGTGTATATATAAAATCACATAAACTTGTATTCATATTTTTTTCCTGTGGTATGTTGTACTAAAAATTCAAATGACTGATTTTTTTTCTTTTTTTTTTTTTCCACCATATTTTTAAATTATCTTTTTTTTTCCATTTTCCTTTTACATTGGTACCAATTTTGCTGTAAAAGAATGCTGCTTAATTTAAACAAATCTTTTGGTTAAATATTTTGTTAGTGGTAAAAATTTTAGAAGGTTACAAATTGTAGCAAAGGGGAGACCATAGATAAACACTACCTGTGAGACTTTTCATAGCAGCTTTTTTTCTTTCATGCTCAAAATATACCTTTTTAGGTCTGCAAAGAAGAAAAGTTTTGGCTCGTTCAGCTGCTAGAATGTTTTGTGTAGTTTAAAAAAAAAAAAAAGCTTTATGATGGTCACTGTTGTAATCTTCACTTATAACAAGATTTAAGATCGTCTTGTATGTATTATAGTAAATAGATGATTTTGAGAATTAAGGCTTTTAAGAGTTTGATTTGCTCCATTTTCCCAAAATAAAAATTGCCTTTCCCACTTATGTCCTAGGTATTGTACTTCTAATTATGACTTGGATTATCATTTTAGATTACTATGATACCATAAACCCGGCTGCTGTTTGAAGTACATGTATATTATAAATTATCTTGATATTGTGTTATATTCTTGCAAGTAATTATCTTTTCTAAGAAAACATAAACAAAAAAGAAAAGTCAACACTATTCCTATTGCAAAGCACACAGGAATTAATAGTACAATAAAGTCTGTCCTGTAAATTGTAGTATTCTTAACTTGTTCTACTTTACCTGTTGTCTATATAGCTTTTATTTATAGTTGTCAGTCTAATCTTGGCATGTTTAGCAAAGAAAATGAAACTTCAAGAGTTTTATAAACTATTTCTAGGTTGCTAAAGAATTTATTTTTCTACTGTATATGGTATAGACAAAGCATCACCTGTACAGGAAACAAGTCTATTTCTAATAGAAGTAAGCTTAAAAATAAATGCCAGTCATATCCATATTTAAAAGTTCTATCTATAAAGTATCTCCAGTCTGTAATGTGAATTACATTTTAAACTTTCTACAAATTCCGAGTTGTTTGCCATAATATTTAACTAATCTTTGAATACTAATTTTTAGAATAATTTACATTCCATTTCATGACGAACTTTCATGTTGAACTTGTGATCAGAAGTATTTGAGGTATCATTTATTTCTTGTGTATGATGTTATGGCTAAATCACTTCATGATTTTTAAAAATCTTAACACTTATATTTGGCCAAATATGAAAGTGTTACTACATTTACTGGATAAAACATAAAAAGAGAAATAGTAAGAAAGCATGGCATGTGGCGCTTGATTGTCACGTGGAAGAGTCCCTGCATACTGTTTGCATTATAGAAGTGTTATATGCAGGAATGTGGATATGTGTGTATGTGTAATATATACACTTTGATATTTTTTATGTGTTTGTGTGTTTATGTACACAAGCACACGTGCACAGACTTGCATGCACATACACCCACACAGTAAAGTTTTTAAAAGACACTAGGAAATTATACCATCGTTATTAAAGATTTATAATAGAGCTTTCTCTATTATTATTTTTATTAGTGCTATAAAATGAGGAAGCATGTCATTATATACAAATTCCTCATACTTTGGCTCATGTAGTCCCTTCTAGTTTTAATGAAAATCCAAACAATAATAACTATATTTTTTAATGTGAGCGTTTTTACAGTAATATCTATCTTGATAAAGATACAAATGTATATTATTTTTGGTTGAGCATCTCAGTGACACTTTATGGAGTAGTTTGTCTTTTTTATGTAATATTGGTATAGACATACTGCAGTGTATTGTCTTTCAATGTTTTAGCAATTTTAAAATCCCAGACCTGAGTTACAGAAGTGCCATTTTAAGTAATGCTTAACAGGTTATTTCAGAATTCCTTACCCTCCATGATCTTGTGGAATTTTAGCATATATAGTGTAAATAGATCACAGATGTCAACTTAAGTGAAAAGAAACTTTTTTGTTGTTGTATGTTTTCGCCATTATTTGAATCCTGGTTGCTAGGAAATTATAGATATGTTTATTTTTAGTTGCTGGAGTTTAGCTTCCAATATTTATGATAAATATAGAAAAACTATCAATTGGAGATTAAAAAAAAATTGGCCTTAGTTTACGTGCTTATTTCAGGTTTTTTCAGTAATTGTGATGCTGTTTGTCAACTGAAAAAATTACACACATATAAAAAAATTTTAAAGTCAAAATTTTGTTCTTTGTTTATAATGTAATCTTTTGTTGCTACATCAGCAGAATACTGCAGTGAATTAAATATCAGTGAAGCTTATTCTGTATAAAAGATGCAACGAATAAAATACTAAGATGCTTACTGTGTATAATGTTCAGTTTAGTTGCCTACTAAATTTTTAAAGGCAAAAGCACCCTATCTTTCACATACACAGAGATGAAATTTAGCAGTAAATCTTGCTAAACTGAATGCACCAAGTGTTTAAGGCATTCTCGGGGGGGGAGGGTGTCTCTCTCCTTACATTTCGTACATCTTTTAAACTGCTGAATTTTGGAAGCGATTCTCACAAGGGTGAAGACTCTTCTGTAGGTAATGCACCCCCCCGAGATGGATACGTGCATACACCAGGGAACAGACCTTGAAAGTCACAGAATGCAAGATGTTCTATTTAACTGTGCAGTGCATGTGAAATTCTGTGGCTCATGTGACCTCTTACATTTTTCACCTGATTGAGCTGCTCAGCAAGAAAGGCTGTGATTATGGAAATCAGTTTTTCAGATTTCTACCTTGCGAAAGGAGTGGGTCTCTTAAAATTATTTTTCCTATGGAATTTTTAAACCTGAAGTAAAAACTGGGTTTTGAGGTCAGCTTTAAATTTTCAGAGTTGTACGTTATTGGTCATAATTCTGCCAACTGTATGGGATAAATCCAACTTTGATAATAGTACTGCTTTTAGTTCTTGTGCATGCAACATCTGCACTTAGTTTATTTCTTCAGAGCATCTTGAGTCATATGGCCGATGCAGAAATAACTGCAAAAACTTCCTGACAGCCTTCAAATCTGAACACTGTTCAGGTTTTATTGTATGTCTTAACACTTTCAGATACTGGAGCATTTTAATCTCAGATAGGATGCGTCTTACCTCTAATTACTCAGTGTGCAAGTCTCAGGTTTTTAGATTGCTGTATCAAAACCCATCTCTACTGAGTCTGAATTGTAACGCAGTGTTCAGGCTCTACAGCGGACCACAAGTTTCTGATGAATAGCTGTCCTAGAGATCCGAAGTGTAACATTAGTGTTCACTTGTGTCACATTCGATCCTTCAACTGATTCCATGGAAACGATGAATTAGAAGGGATGAATTTAATCTGTCGTCATGGCTAGTGAAAGCAAACACTTCCTTCCTTTTCTTATTGACAAATTCTTTCCCGAGTGTGTAGATGGTGCACATTACGGCTGTTGCCCATATGTTTCTCATCTTCCTTACAGAATACAATGCACGTGTGTTTAGACCTGGTATTTTTGCTGCTGAATTGAGTGTCATTGATGCCTAGCCAACATTCTGGTGCTTTTTACATTACAGAATAGGGTTTAATGTACCTAATTACATTAATAATAATTTGTCCGTTACTGTTTTTTGTTTGATGTGATTTAGAAAATATGGAGAATTAAATCATTTCACTGAATGCCTACAGTGCAGTAACTGTGTTTTTTCAGTCTTGGAGTGTGATAATAATGACAGGCTGTTGCTGCTTCTACTTACAAGCTGTTTGAGTTAAGATGGGAAGTGAATCTCATGGTGGTACTTCTAGCCAGGACTGCGTGTCGGTGCTTCGGTGCTTCACGGGTAGATACACTGACTTGAAGAGTACCTCTGGCTGCTTATGTGACTGACCGATTTATATAGCGTAGCTGTAGCTTGTATTTTCCCCAGAATTACAGTATCACAATCCATCTGTTCTTACAGATTTTTCTGCTTCACAACTGAAAAAGGGAAGGGAAGGCAAAGTAGCCCTTCTCATCTCTCCCTGCAGTTCTCAGCTTTGCCACTGATGAGAGGTGTCAGGGGCTCCTAAATTGCTCTTGCAGGGTGTTACTGAATTAAAAGCAGAGAACGTACAGAGTGGTAAGTTATGAGTGGAAGTTCTTTGGCTAACTGACACTGAGTGCAATGAATTGGTGAAGCATCTGGGAAAGAACAAGTTGTGCTATTAAATTACAGGCGGTATGGTCTCCCCTTGAAGGTTCCACCCTGGGTAGTTGGCAGTGCAACCCGAATTTCTCCAGTGGCAGCCCTTACTTGGTCATATTGACCCTGTGCAAGTTGGGAATGAAGAAGAGATCAAGAAACCTACCTCAAAAAAATCATGTACTTTGAACAACTGCCTCTTAAAACACTTAGATGAAATTATTAAACATAGAATGTAGGAAAAAAAAAAACCGGAGAATGAGATGTCCGTGGTTCGTTACTGAAGTATGTATGTATGTACACATACACTTTCTTTAACTTAGTAAAGAAATAGATGTTGATATAGTGGTTCCAACGTAGTAACAGGTGGCCAGCATGCTACAGATAAATTATTGCTTACAATTCAGATGTTAAGTTTTGAAAACTGAATGTAAATAGATGTGTCTAATTTTGATATCCTATCTGTGAGTTGTCTAGCTCTAACATTGGTTTAATTTTCTTATCCTCTGTGGTCACGCAAATAAGCCTGATTTTGTGTCCTTTATTTAACTGTATTCGAGTTGAGAAGTTTCTTTATCTCATCGCATATGACTGCTTTCTTTATTCTTTCTTCTCTTAGTATTTCTTTTTGACTTATTTAGTCTTAAAGTCAAAACTTAAATTTATAACATGATCATAATACTTCTCCTGTAAAACATACTAGGTCCCACATAAAGTTTATACAAGTCTGTCAATACTCTTTTGTCCCCTTCTGTCTGCACTTGTCTGTGCGCACTCATTTGCTATTTTGGGTATGCAGGACCTGGGGGGCAATGTGGCACTTGTCCACGTCTGGAGATTCTGATCGCTAGGAGGTAGATATCGGGGTGATCCTTTTCCATATCCTAACCAGCTTTTAATGAAAGAGTGCTGGAAAGAGCAGCTAGGAGACCATTTGAAAATAGTGAAGGATAAATATTACGAGTTCTCAGTATACCAGTGAGGTGAAGATGCTCAAATGGGCTTCATTTCTGTGCTAGAGGTTTGTGTGTAGGGAGCTTTCAAGCCTTCCACTGATAGTGTAAAGGGAGGAGGAGATGGGAAAGCTCTTCCCTATACCCTTCTCCCTAACCTCAAGGGCCAGTGTTCTTGCAGAATCTGGGGCACCAAGTCCTCTGTGTCCAGTGTGGAGTTTCAGTCCCATGGAAGGAGGGTCATGGACTAGCATGTGGACTTCAACCAAAATTGGTACAGCTAACAGTAGGGACGTACATACCAACCTGAAATTGTTCCTCAGCATCCCTGTTCCCGAAGCATGCTGCCCTGAGAATCTTTTGTTGTTTTTTAATATAAGATAGTTTTGAGTGGTATTACCACCATGATCCGCAGTTCAAAGTCATCTTTACATCTTGTAGCTGGCCAGGTTTATTTACCAGGATACAAAACTTCTCCGACCTGAAATACTTCTGGGGAAGTAGAAATCAAGCTCTGTTCTTCTTGGGCTTGTACATGGTGCTATCAAGTATTTTGTTTTCTCTCTTTTCAAAGAAGGTAGTTTCTAAGAAAAATGAGAGGGCCGAACTGTTATCTGTCAGAGGTGTGTTTTTGTAGCATGATAGTGACACCGTGAAGTAAATGCCCAGCTCATTCAATGAAGACATGGAAGTAGTGTATGAAGACGTGAATCCTGCTGGAATAATTTGGAAGACTGTCTGTGGCAGAGTAAGTGAATTGTGGAACAAGTTATCCACTCAGTCATGACTATAGTTCCTCTTTGAAGGAAACTTAATACTTTTTTTTTTTTTTCTCCTCTAGAAGGGAGGTGAACTGGTGTGCATGTAATGTGATTGTCAAAGTTGAGTTCTGACCCAATGGGGAGCGAGCAATTTGACACCAGAAACAGCCTAAAAGACACTGCAGACTTCTGTGTCCCATCCTAGGATTCAAAGTAGTGGGAGGAACTGGATGCTTCTGTTTTTCTCCAAGACCATGTGCTTCTCATAAGCTGATGGGCAGGGTCTCATAGCTCCCTTTGGATTTTGACCACTGCCCCGCATCCAGTATTCTACTTAAAACATTGGCCGTAATGTGTTCTTAAGCTACTGATCTGTAAATAGGTTGAGTCTGATTTCCTGAAATGTTACCCCCCTGCCTTTTTTCTTTTTTTCTTTTTTTTTTTTTTTACTCTTCCCCCTTTACCCTCCCTGGAAACAGCAGAGCTGCTCAGCTGGACTTCCCTCAGTATGAAGAAGGGATTCTGCTGCAAGGCATTCTCATTTGGGAGTACTTGGCTTTAGATCTCACCTCTCCTCTTTTGCACTACAAGAATGTATGTTTGTTAACTACTGGGCTTGCTACAAAACCTATTTCTTTTCCCCCTCCCTAAAGTTGCCAAGGAAGAGTGGGCTGAAGCGAATGTCTACAGGCAGTTATTTATCTTTGTGCATTAATTTATGGGCCAGGTGCCCAGAGCCCTAGGATGGCAAAATTTCTTCAGAAATGTAAAGAAAAAAATAGCTTACAACCTCTATGAGTCTCCTTCCTTCTGATGTACTAGGTAAGGAAGCCTACAGCTATTCTTGCACTGAACAGTAGTAAAAAGTATGTTCTGAACTCATTTAGATGATAAATGTCTCTGTATTCTGAATTGTCTTGCAAAACAAAAGTAAGCAATTGCCTTCTTGCAAAGTGTTGCACGTACAGCTGAAGTGAAGGACTACTAGAAAGCATGCTAAATATGAACAAATAGGATGCACGACTAATTTAGCTCATCAGTAGGAAGCTAAGAAAGTGGGAATTTTAAGAGCTTAGAGATTTTAAACTGAATCAAAGGAAATATTTATGGTGGGTGTTTTTTCCCTTCTAGTGTTTTCAGTGGCTTCTGTCTGCATTTTTATAATATGAGGACATGTTCCAACGCACTCCATTCCCAGTGCTGCAATGCTCTTAACAGCCATCCAGTCGTATGCTTGATGAGGAGACTGTTGAGGTGCTGAAGACAGTTTTCACCAGCCTTTTCCCTTTCAATGTAAGAACCAAGAGCTTCAGAAGAAACGCCAGCTTACAGGAAGTCTTTTCTGGTTTCATGTGGGATAAGAGAGTTTCCCACCCTGACAAAGTTCTCGGGAATATACATGGTTGGCCAAAACCACAATCTCGACAGTTTCTATGGGGGTTTTGGGTTGGTTTGGTTTTTTTTTTCTTTTTTTTTATAGAAAAGAGGGCAAAGAAAAGCATTAATATGCATTTTTGTTGTTGAATTGGAAACAACTTTTTTTTTTTTTGTGGGTGGAATTTACTATTCAAAGAAAATATTAGAATTAGCTAAGTTAACCCTCTGGAAATACCAGTGAAGTATTCACATTGAAGAGAATAACCTTTTGTTAGTTTTCCTAGCGGCATCGCAATTTTCTGACTAGCAACCAGATTCTTTCTTAGGGCTTTGTGTAAGTATATTTTATTTGCAGATATATTAATGCCATTTTTAAATCACTGCAATTGCATTCAGTAGTTTCAAAAATAGTCTTGTGTGGAGGTATCTGCTTATAGGAGGCCCTGGATTATTCTTTATTCTGATGGTGAGTAAAAGGGATCCAGTTTTCTTACTGAGAATATAAAAAGGAGACAGCTGACATTCTTCTTTATCAAAGAACAACTGGGGTGACCTTTTTTTGCCTGAACTGCTGGAAGTTTGTTTTCAACTGCAACTGGCACTACTGCAACTGCAACATCTGGAGCACCCATGTACAAAGGAAAGAGAGCCTGTTCTGTGCGTGCAACTTTGCAAAGAGAGAAGCAATAGGTAAAGCAGATAAAAGCATGTCTTCATTTTTCCTTACTGGAAATTTGACTACAAGAATGACTGTCATAGCCTGTTCTATAGTCTTGTCCCATAATCTGGCTGATTATAAATGCCAGATTTATATTTTCTGCCCTGTCTCTCAAAAATACTTGGCAGACCTGTGTTCCTACGTTCATTGTATTCTCATTTCTGACCTGTACCCAGTTTCTTTTAAAAGAGAAGTTGTCTACACATGTACAAAATCATATTAACTAAATGGCAGTGTTAGCTCAATTTAGAAGGTTTAGTGAATGTTGTCAGAAAACAGTCTTTAGTTAGGGTTTATCTGGTAAAGTTAGACCAAGCCTTGTGTTACTGTTGAAATGCTTCTCTCCTTCACCTTAAAAGTGAAGTAGAAGCTAACTTGAGATGGAAATGTTGCATTGCCTGCTTTGGTGAAGGTCCAACTAGCAAGGAAGGAATTACAGTTTTCATTTACTTGTGAAGTCTCCAGCCGGCAGCTTCTACTTGATCAGTGGAAGTCTCACATATGTGAGACATACGAAGAGTTATGCAAATGGCTCTCTGACACTGTTGTTTACTCGTTAATCTATTATTTCTGTGTCCCCAAATGTCTCTGATTCAGCTATCTATAGCACAACATGTTGAGTTTTCCACCTTGCGTTGGAAACTAAAACTCAAATTTGCTGTAAGTGCATGAATTTTTAGTCTAGGCCTGCTTCCTGAAGAGCATCCATGCTTTATCCATATATTTGGTATTCAAGAAGCAGAGGAGAAATTAAAGAGGAGGAAATTAAAATTAAAGGAAATTAAGGATTTTACCTCTGTGAATTTCAGAAAAATCTGGGAGTTTCTGTCTTGGGAATTGGCCCCTGTTCTGTGTCTGTGGAAGAGATCCAGGTGCGCTGTGGGTAGCTGGTCCCTTGTGTCTTGTTTCTAGGCAGGGCAGAGGCTCAAAGGTTGGCCTTTCATGTGCAGTTGTATCCTTGAAAACCCGTGGTACGTGACTGTGTACTGCCCTCTTTAAATACTGCAGAGGGAAAGATGTCTGCCTCTGATTTTGAAAATAAGTTTAGAAAACTATCCTCTTGTTTCACATCAGCAGTGCGAGTATTTGCCTTTTCCCTCAAGAGGCTTAAAGGAACACACTTCTGTTCCTGAACTGCAAACTTTCCCTGATCCTTCTGATTTTAATTGCTGTAGGAGATAAAGAATTGTGTAAAGAAGTTTGTAGAATAACTGAATGGCAAAATGGAAGAAAGAAGTTCAAATACATGCATGAGATCTTCATGTGCACATACTCACTGAGCAGAAAATAATGAAGTCCGTTTTCCTTTTGACTGAAAAATAGTTGTTTTAAAGATGCGTGTAAAAATGCGTGGGCACAAGTGTAATGGTCTTCTCAAATCTAGGGATCTGATCTCACCCTTTGGATTGTTCCAAGAACTGCAAAGGATATTCTTACCAAGCTTACTGCTAAAAATTCTTTGGCCGTCCCTACTTCCCCAGATGAAACAAGTAGCGAAGAGCAAGGAATGACCTTGCCTGACTCACCTCACCCGCTGTTACGCTGTATGTCGCCTTGCCCATTTGTTCCAGCCAGCTGTTGTCTCTTGCCTTATCCTTAAATCACAAGTTTTTGGAACAAGAAACTTCTCATGCTGTGGGGCATTTGACACCTTCTTGGTGGTGTGTCTGGGGCCACACCTGTACAATAAAAAAAGTAAACTGGCCAATACACATACAATAGCTGGGATTATGCTGATTTTTGTAAATCATATTGGTGAAATGTCATTGGATACAATACCAATAGCGCACTGTATTAACTTTGTGTATATTTTCTAGAAAGAATAAGCATACAATAGGAGCTGCATTTAGAATTGAGAGGTCTTATAATGATTCTTCACTCATTGCCCCCTTTTCTTTTTCTTTTTTTTTTCCTCTCCCCTGATCCTCTGGAAGTGCTTTCACTTTTTTTCTTATGTGACAACCGATTTTCTTTCTGTTTTCCCTTGCTAGGTGGTAGACCTCTACGGCCATATGTTTTCTGCTAACAAGATTCTGGAGGTTGTGGAGACTGCACAGATTGTTTAAGAAATGTATGCTCTGTGGGGAAAAAAAAAAAAGTTATATAACATTATAACATTGAGAATAATAAAAAAAAGGCCATAAAATAGGGAACCAAATACGGAAATGGATAAGAACTAGAGTTAAGGCAAGGGTCTTCAAAGGGGGAAGAACTTAGTTTTTAAAGAAGGTGAAGATCCACTTCAAGATGCAAAAGTAGGCTACTTCAAACAGAGGGGAATGGCTGCATGTGTTAACATAAGGGTTCTAGCTCAAGGTATGCAAGGGGGTTTATTTGACTGCTTCTCTGTATTCAAATTGTTGTGTTGGTTTAATCAATACAAATGCTCATTAGGTTTTAAAATTTACACAGGTATTGAGATACAACTCTTGACCTACAGGAGATATTGCAAAAATAAATATTATCTTTGAATATACAAATGTAGATCTTAATAATTCTTGTATCTCTGATGGAAATTCATCTATACTTTTCTTCTAAACCCGTGAAATAGATTCCACGGCTTTCTCCATGTCTTATTTCAGTGATTCAGTATCTTTGTGGGAAGAAAGATTCTCCTGGTAGCCAAGCTAAATCTTATTTACTGCAAGATAAACCGACTTCTTCTAGTTCTATTGCAAGTGGACGTGGTGAATGTTTACCACTGTCACCTTTATGGTGATCTTTAGATGCTGGAAGACTGCTATGTCCCATTTCTCTCTTACTGCTTTCCACGGCTGTCTTTTCTTTGTCTAAATAACACATTCCTTTAAGCTTTTTTACGGTTTGTGTTTATAAACCTTGTAGTATTTTTGTTGCCTTTCTTTTAAGTATATTGGTGGTCCAAACTGGGCACAGTCCTGAACCACTCTACTAATACAAATTACACTAGTGTAATATCTCTTGTATCTTGTAAACAACGTGTAAGGCTGATCAGCCCCTAAGCCAATATACTATAAGCCCTGAATTTTATTACCAGTGTGTAGTTTTAAAATGGTACCGTTCAAACAGTGGGACTGGTTTTAGCTGAAGCTCACGAGACCCAGGTTGTTGTATTACACTGTTGGGTGCGTGTTTCTGTCCACTCGAGGAACTGAAATGGTGTGAACTGTTGGGTTACAGGCGCCTGCTCAGTAAGCGCGTGAGTGACGGGGAGAAGCAGGATGAGGCGTTCTGCAATTCTGCCTTTCAAAGAAGTCGAGAGGCAGGCGGTTTTATTATTAGTTGCTCCTGAGATACTAGCTATTAAATCATGCTACAACTCTGTGATCCGATGCTGTCATTGAGAAGTATGATAGAGAAAACACAAAAGACACAGTGAGTCTTGGATAAAAGCAAAGGCGGCCTTTCAAAATGGTTACTGACTTGAGTGGTGAGGAATAGAATATGTCTCTTCTTAAAGCATATATACTTAATCCAGGTGTGCTGTTTTCCTCAATTATGGCTGGCTTGCTTTAAAACATATTAAAACTGCTTTGTTCAGTGAGGATTCTAGAATTAATACTTGTTCTTTAGTGGATGCTTCTAACATTCAAGAGAGAAATATAGTTAGGTGATGCAAGTTAGATGAATTTCTGAATTACTTTGATGTATCCAAAATGTTAAAATACTTCCCATTTATCAGAGTACCTAATTAAAATCTTATAAGTCCTTATTCTAAAATGGAAAGAAATGAAGATTTTCTTGCAGCATTTTTAGCTTTGTCTGCAAAGATATATGTGATGTTGTATAAACAATGCAAATATCTTTGGCACTGAATCCCACAATAAAGATCTCATTTAGTACACGCTAATTTAAGATTTAATGTCATGTTTCCATAAGGTTTGTTGACTATTAAATTTATGGCTCCCTTCGTCGGTTCCAGGGCTAGATAAAAGCAACAACTCCCCCATCCCCCACCCCCCCACTCCCCCCCTTTAATTTGTGAAATAAATACCACTGTCTGAAAGTCTGTGGTTTGGCCTTTTAAACACACAGCTGTCCTCCGCTCATTCTTCTCACTTTCTTTATATTCATAGGAAGGTAGATCCATAGCGCTGCAGTGTGACTCCTCCTTGCAATAGAGGCCATTAATCAAGTTTTGCTGGTTTTGGAGTGTGATATCAATATCACTCCCTTCAGCCTTTAGTGTTGACAGTGCATTCCAAAATATCGAAGCAGCAGTTTCTTAAATGACAAAGCAAACAACTTACAGTACACCTGTAAAAGGTAATAACATGAAAGGATTGCTTTAAGAAAAATATCCTATTAGGAAGCATATTTGTCTAATGTTCTTGTTGACATATTTATAGGTACAGTTATGCACACATGATATGATATAGAACGCACTGTATATTGTTCTAGAAATGCAATCCGTTGTGGTGTGAATGTGAAGGTTTTATTGACAAAAGTGTGGGATAACCATAGGACCAATTGATTGCAAAGCCACTGCAGAAAAGCACTAGCTTTTCTATACAATAAAGAATATATAAATTGATTATTTTTTGCAATCTAGCACATTTGTCTAATGTTGAGATACTAGCACAAGAGGACTTTGTTTTCTTTCTACCCCAATTATGTCATCAGTATTCAACTGGAACTTTATTAAGGTACGTCTGGGAACCCAGAGAGGGTTTACTGGGGTACTGATCACGTTATCAAAGGTCCTGTGTCTTTTGAGTTTGGAGAGGAGGGGAAGATCACCAACGCACTCAGGCTATTTACTTACATTGCGCTGCTTTGAATGGGCACCAAAATAATATATATAACAGTGATACGTGAAGTCTTTTGGCTAGCAAAGGCCTTGCTGTGAATGTGGTTTAGATAAGATTCCTTATCATCATTTCAGCGGCTTGGGGGATCTGATGACTAGCTAGCTGGGTGTAGTATTATTCATTTGGCCTGCAAGTGGTTATTTTATTCTGAGCAGCAGCCCACTGCTGGGCCTCGGCAGCGAGGTGGTTCTGGGTTGGCACATGTTGATGCACTCTCTGTGAAGACAGGATAAGGTGCCACGTGGGCTGGGGTTTCCAGCCGTAGAGCCAGTACTGTCTGTAGACCACGAGTAAGCTGCCTTCAGCTGAGATTCACAGCTGGGCTTCAGAGCTCAGTGAATGAGTTTCTTTTTAATAATGAAGCAGGCAAAAGGAAAGCACATAACTAGGCAAGTGAAAAAAAAAAAGTTCCTGTTGAAAGATAGGAAATGATTTCTCTTTTCTTCTAGCTTTCTCTTCTCTGTGAAATGCCATAATGCTTTCAGGGAAGCAATAAGATTTGTGAAATATTTCGCTACACATGCTTTCACTAATAATGTATTAAAGGTAAAATGTTAATTTATTTAAAAATGCCTACTTAATTGCTTGATGTGTGAGATTTTACTCCTTTTAAAATTAATTTATTACTTTAAAAAAATCATACCTGCTTGAACCATTCCAAAAAATCACTTAGTTTCCTGTTTGCTTAAAATACTTTGGCCAGTTTTCATGTTCCTTCTCTTAACCAGATTTGCACATCTTGATGTTCCTCATTGAAAGCATTCACTGCCAACAGCTTCGGGTCTCCTCAGGCTGAATTAGATGTAGGAGTGATCCTCATGTTACCTTTTCAGTCTGAATGCCTTCCTCCTTTCTCTCCTTCCTTTTTCTAGGAAGGGATCAAGTGCCAAGTGGTTCTTGCTGATCAGCATTGCTGAGCAAAACTCGGACTGCAAATCAAGCAGAACTTTTGCAGACCTTTTGCACAAAGAAGTTGTTGAGGAACATCATCTGAGTTCCTTCTCTCTCTGGCACTCAACTCTTACGCCTTTGATGTGATGGTTTGTACTGGCTGCAGGCCTCCAGCCACACAACGTTTGCTAGGGGACAGGATACACCTGAGTCAATGCTCCAGCAGAGAGATGTGCAGTAAGAGCAGGCAGGTTCGTTATAGACAGCTAAAGGCCAGGAGGTCGCATAGCCCCAAGTGCATATGTTGCGTAAGAAGGAGGGCAGGATGCCTTCCCTCGGAGGTTCGATATCATCACTCAGATCTCCAGGTGAACATCTGGGAGCTGGCGTGCTGCCAGCCCCTGCGAGCAAACTGGCCGAGTGCCGCGAGCACGCCTCTGGAGAACCGACCCCTGCAGAATTTGTACACCTCTGTTCCTTTCTTCACTTTCTCCCAGATCGCCTGTGGCCACGGCGCTCCACTGAATGTTTGCTCGTATTTTATCGCCGTGTTTCGGTTTCTTTTCTCACAGATGGATTAGCTTGTATTTTTCCTGGCTAAAAATCTCTATTCTGCCAATACTGAAACCTCCCTGAATCTCTTCTCTCTGTTACAGCGATGTTCATGAGATGTATTATTGACTAAGAATTTGACCAACATGCACTCTTCTTGGCATACTCCTTTCAATTAATCAATATAGCCATTAAACAGAATGGGGCTAATATGAGTCTCTGGGATGCCATGTTGTGATAAAAGCTTCAGCTTGATGTTATGTCATTTACAGTTATGCTTTGTGTATGACTGTACAGCCAGTTTTCATTTGTACGACTTGCACAGCTGGACTAGCCCTCAATTAAAGACTCCGGAATAACTGTATTGAATGTTTTATTAATATTTCACCTGAGGTATTCTCATCATCTGTGATGTTCATTTGTACAAAAAAAAAAAGTTACACATAGCATCATCTCAGATTTGCTATTGATCAACTCCGTCTCCCAGTGTGGCCACTTTCTGTGCAGCCTAGTGCGCAGAGTCGTGTCATTTCCCCTTCCACCAGCAGCAAACCCAATGAAACACTGGGTAATATGTCATTATCACATGGAAATTTATGACTAATTTTGGTGGGGGGTTCACTTCTTTGATTCTCATATTAATTGTTTTTCAGTATAGTTTCCTTTTTTTCATGAGGTTTTTATGTTCTCGTGAGGTCCCATCTAGCTATTCTAGACTATCTAGAATTTAGAGTTAACTCATTCAGTTTTACGGAAGGTAGAGTAATAGTCTTGCTCACTCTAAAATAGCTTTTTCTTTCCATCAACATAACTAAGCGAAGTGTAATCCCTCAGGCAAAGTGGATAGTGCTGTTCATTCAGTTCTCAGTGTGGTATCCTTTCTACTCTTTTCCTGAAACTGCATGGGACTTCATCCAGATTTATCCTCTCCCAAGTTTTGCCTTGCTGTTTGCCTTAAAAGCACACACATGACTCAACCTGAGATTTCTTCTAAGCATTATTTTTGAATGCGAGGAAAACCAGAGAATTAAGTATTTTCGTATTTCTAGATTGATTCCTCCTCTTTGTCATCTAAAAAAAGTCTTTGCTTGAGCCTGTTCATGGTCAGAAAAGGACCGTATGTAGTGGTTAGGACATAAACCAGAACTCAGGGCATTAATACATATTTTTGTGTTGGCTGTTATCTCGATGTGTCCTTACTGTGCCTATAGTTCTTCAAGTCTGCACTGTAAAGAAAGCAGCTTTTCTTTTTCTCTACCACTGCGAGAGACTCACTACTGCCACTTTAAATAATTATCTTTATGAAAACAAATGTCAACTTGCTATTGCTACTGTTACTTTATTTTGTCAGCAATGCGACTGAGGCAAATACTTCACTAAAATATCTCTGCGTTGAGTAATGACCCTGTTGTAAACACTGACTATCCCTGTTTAATAGAATACGTAAGAAATAATAATCTTCACTGTGGGTTAGGTTTAGAAAAGATTTTTTTCCTATGTTTGATACAGTAGGTTTGACCTCTAAGCTAAAAAAAAAAGGGCTGTGAGACCTCCATTCATGTTCCCCATTGAACCTTAGAGCACAGCAAATACATAGGAACAGGAAAAATAAAGACTTAATGCATCAGGCCCGCGTGATGGACAGACCCTCTCTTTTAACCAGATGTGAATTGTATTATAGCTAGAATAATGGTTATGTGTGCTAGAGGCCAATCTCTTGAATGAGAAAGCCATTTGTTTTATTATTCTTAAGGCTCTTATACTGCAGGAACCTGCTGTGATTCAAAAGCGTGAGCAGACAGGCTGATGCTGATGAAAGTAAATATTGCAAAAACCTTTTTATAGAGAGAAGCATAAACTGATGTGTCTGAGCACATTATTTCCATTTAGAAGATTTCCAGTGTTGCATCAGTGCAATTCACCACAAATAATTGAAATTAATATTATTGGGTTTTGTTTTGTTGGTGCAGACATTGGCACTGCGGCTTTGTGTCCACACATACACATTTACTACATGTTGAAATGATCTGAATATTTTGACTTGTAACAAGTTAAAATAATTAACATTTAAAAAAAAATACCAAGTCACTGCTGTTTTTCCTTTCTGTCTGTGTTCTACTGAATGTTATGTACGTAAATGTTAATTGAAGCAAAGATTCAAAGCCCAGTTTTAAAAAAAGCGATTAAAGCAGCCCGCACCGTCACTGGAGGTAGGACAAAACTTTTGAAAATGTCTCAAGAGGAGAGTGGATCCAGACACAACTCTTCTGTGTCTTAAATGAATGTTGCAGCCATTTAACTATAGAATAAAACCGAAAAACCACCGCTTGGTCTCCTGGTTTTGTTTTATGAGCAATGGCTGTTGGAGACACCAAATTCCAGGAGCAGGCTCAAGACTATGATTTCCATGCAGACATGACCCCTCAGTTTGGTCCATATTTCTTCTGCCAAGACTGTGTTTTTTGCAGATCCTCTTTTAGTTATCAAATCTTTCCACACATCATAATGGAAGTCTAAGTCCCAATTAAAGGCTGTGCGTTGTTTTAGACCGTGAAGTGCCGAAAAGTAGGTGCTCTGAAAGCCAACTGTGGATTTAGCCTGATTAACGAAGGGTATTCTCAGGCCTCTGAAATTAAGCAGGAAAGGCTTACGCTGGGACAACTTTTGCAGTAACTTCTCCAAGTTTCCTGCCCTACTCTGTCCATGTCCAAGCTGTTTATGACTCAGGGGCTTATGTTTTATGTTAAAATGTAACATTTTAGAGAGAACCATCACTCATTTCCATGTGCTTTAAAACCGTACTATAATACAGCCCTTTGGGAGCTGTTTCACAAACAGTTTGAAAATCCATGCAGTGGAGATAGAGAGATGTAAGCTTGTCATGTGTCCCAAGGTAATACGTTCTGGATGGTTAATCAAATCCTTCAGTTAAAGCAGGGATTGGAGTGACTGACTTCTTTTGTGTCCTTGGAGCATATTTGGAAAATTGGCGCTTAAAAGACTTAAGAGGTTGTTAAACGATACTGCTCTGAGGGAGGACTGCTTGCTTTGATGCAAAGTAGTTGTCTACCAAGCAGCCAACTCAGGTCCGTTTACAGCATCAGGAGAGGAGGACTGCAGGGAAACTTCTTTGGACTGTCTCTTCAGATGTCATCTGGAAAAAGCAGTTTGTACATGCTGACGTTTCAGTACGATGTTGTGGTATGTATCTGATATTTTTTCAGAAGTTACTTTTATTGCTTTTGTCTTGGTTTTGTGACATGAACCAGGCAGGAAGCAGAAGATAAAGGTAGTGGCTGAGAGACAGCAATGCTTGTTTAGCTGCCTTCCTCACTACATGCTGATACAGTCGTCTTTAATATTTGGTACACTGGATTTACATTTATTCATACTTTTTGCTTTGTTCACCTTTATTTGGTTCTCTTTTTCAGGCAGTTACTCTGCTTTATTGTTCTTGTGTGCACAATTCCACTGCAGTTATATTTATGAAAGAGAGTTTAGCCAAACAAACCAGCTTAGCCTATGCTCCACGGGGACCCATTAAAGTTCTTGTTATTCTTACTATTCATGTTAATGCTTTGAATTTTAATTACTTTCACATGCAGATAAATAGTACATGTTCTTTATACTTGTAAAGCAGGTTCTATGAATGCTATAAAATAACTTTTGTTTCATCTAGTATTTGTTTTAT
Source organism: Mycteria americana (assembly GCF_035582795.1). Lineage (NCBI taxonomy): Eukaryota > Metazoa > Chordata > Aves > Ciconiiformes > Ciconiidae > Mycteria > Mycteria americana. Next base: position 43,914,620 of record NC_134369.1, read on the forward strand.
AAGATTTTCAAAAGGAGAAAATTCTGTAGAGTTTGCTGGGTTAAAATTCGCACTAAAGTCCTTGGTGGTTTTTATCTGTGCTAGATTTAACTTTTTGCAGTGTTTTGTACATAATTGCAAGCTTTTACCATATGCGCATATCAGGTCCATGTTCAGCTGTGTCGTCGCACTTTTAGAATGTGAATGTCACTCGTGATCCTTTTTTGAATTTTAAACACACACACACACACGCACACACGTGAAGAGCTTGAGCAATGATAGAGCAGACTGAACACGTATTGAGGCAGTAGACATGACACAAACAATAATGCAGCAAGTGAGACCTAGGTAAGACCTTACTGAGCCACAGAATCAGCAAAGATGATTTCTAATGGAGTTCACAGATTGGTGTGGATGTATCGGAGTGGGAAGGATGCTGTTCTCCCCAAATAGCCTTAGGAAATATCAGGATTAGCAGTGGCTGGTTCAGAGGCAGATGTGTTCTTTGGAACTTTCTGAAAGCCAGCTCCTTCCATAGATACCATGGCTAAGGACTGCCACGTTAATTTGTTTATGTGCAGCTAATTCAAGTTCAGGAATGACACTTACATCTGGGTAACTTTGTAAGACCCACAGCAGTGGAGTATATTATAGGTTGCAGTATTTTTCCATGGGAAAAGAATGTTTCTTGACACCTAAGATAGTGCTACGAAACCCTACAATAATTTCTTAATATCACAAGCAATTTGGTTGTTAAGTAAATGATTCCATATGTAGAATAAACCACAAAACATCTAGTCGTTGAGTGCTGCTGTTTGAAATGCCTCTATAGCTGTGGATTAGGAAGGAGCTTTAAAAGACTTAAAAGGTAAAATCCCATAGAATGAATTTAAACAGGAGTAATTTTTCATTTTTTGTTTTGGTTTTCCCCTCAGAAAGAACATTTCTACCTCTGACAAAGGTTTGGAAAGTTTAATGATGTTTGTGCTTTGACTTTCATAGACAAAACTGTATCTATTCTTGTCTCCCCCAACACAGGTTTATTTCAGATTGTAGCTGGTAAGATATTCAAAGGAAAAAATAAATAACATAGTTTTTTCTTGGGCTGCTGTAGCAAACCATGTTTTACTTAAAGTAATGAAATTTATTTCCGTTTCCAAATTAATTTGTGCAGATATTTAGTTCTCTAGCATATTTACAAGAAAAAGAACCCTTTAACTCCTTAATGATATAAAAAACCAAAGCCATTTTGATGTAGTCTTCTAAATCAGCAGGTGAACCAAGTTCTTTTAACTTCTTTGTAGTGTTGAAATGAAAACTTTAACTCAAATGGGGTTTTTTGCAAGAAAGAAACAAAAAACAAAGCAGAAAAAACAACGCTTAGTTTTCACTGGAGGGTAGTATCCATTTTACTTGGGTTTACAATGGACTGGTTGTGCTCAGATGAGCAGTTACTACATCGTAACTCTTGTAACAAGGCTAACAGGAGTTCAGGCATTCGTCATATTAAAACCTCTAGAGACAGGAAGGCAGCTTACATACTTTAATATTCTCTGGCTTGGTGCCCTGATTTAAAATACTCCTATAACATCTTTTACATGTACTTTGGATTGGCTGTGTTCAAAGTAATGGCATGCAAGTTGTGGTAGTTAACAATGACTTAGGATATATGTCGTGTTTTCCATCCAAAGATCCCAGAGCAGTTCAACACATAATTTCCTTATAACCTTTCTGAAAATACAGCTTAGATTTTAAATCTATATCAAGACAATTATAACTGTTACTAGAGAGGGCTGCTATTTTTTATTCTTTCTTTATTCTCTGTTATGCATTTTGTTTATCTGCTTTGGAGACGGAATGCTACAGAGCCAAGCAGAATTACAGCCGGAGTGAATTTGGCTGGGTACTGGCAACCACTGCGTGTTATTTAAATTATTTATATGCTCCTTTGGGAAACTTTCTTCACTTCTGTCAATCATAAAAGAAAAAAACAGACAATGAATACCTTGTGATTCTCTCTTTGGCAGGATGGGAGAAAAGGTACACAGAAACCTTTGTGTATTTCTTTCTTTCTCTTGGTATCTCTGACTTCCTAAAAATGTTAGTGATCAGTAACTGAGCAATTTTGCATACAGATTAATTTTTCAGCTACTAGGTGGTGAGATTCAGTATCCTTTGGTTTATTTATGAGGGTGTCCCCATAAATGTTGTGTACAGAAGAAAGCAAAAAGACAATTAGTTATTAGAACTGAAACAAGTATGTACCGGGGCAAAGCTGATTTCGTTATTGCAAAGCTTGGCTAGTTAGGCCAGATTTTGCAGCTTAACAACTGGGAGCTGTGGATCATTTGAAGTATTTGTATCCCTGTCTTTAGAGTTCGTAGGGGAATGAAGTTCACGAGAACGATCCCTTGTTTGTACCGGCAGGAAGAGTGGCCTGCACCTCCCAGAGTCAGGGCTCTGACCCGTCTCCTTGGTCCTGACCGCCCTTGTCCAGCCGCGCTGGCAGGCAGCTGAGCAGCCGGCAGGCACGGGCGGCTGTCGATTCCCAGCTCCTGCGTCCTTTGAGCCCAGACCGAGGGTGCTGCTGTCCCGCTGACCAACGCGCTGCTTGCCCCTTCTCAGGCCGCAGCAGCCATCTCGCGTGTGCCCCGAGGGACTGTCCCCTGCCCCGGCACCTGCAGCCCTGCCTGTGCGTGCCCCTGCAGCCAGCTGCGCACGCTATCGCAGGGCGCTTCCCAGACGGCAGGCTCCTGCGGACGGCCGGGTGAGCCACAGCTGTCGCTCTCAACCCATCCCAGCCTTTTTTATGCTGTGGGAAGGGGGATGAGATGGGGGGAGGATGCTAAGTCCTGATACTCAAAACTTGAGGCCGCATCTTGGCTCTGCTTGACGTGAAGGAGACCCAGAGCCCCGCGCTGCAGTAGCCTGCGAGGGCTGACCTAACCCTCGTGGCCCTTTTTACCCGGGGTGCTTTTGGTTGTTGCACGTGTGCATGCTTGCGGGGTTTGTTTTCTTTACAGTGGCATTATTCATAACTAAAACTCTCTTTTTTTTCTCACTCTTGACCCTAAGCAGTGCTGGCTGTGATTTCGTGCTTTCTCCCTCACTGGCAGTCCCTGCAGTTGGCTCCCAGTACGAGGCTGTGGCAGGACTTGGACTCCAGCAGCCTTAGTATGGATTCCAGCTCTTTCTCATTTGGACTGAGAGGTATCCTAATTCCAGCTTGTTTTTCCTATAATGTGTTTCATTATTGCTTCCACATTATGAGGAAGAAATAATATTCAGACTATTCTTTTGCACAGACAGATGGTGAATAACTGAGCCTAATGAGGGGAATAAGTTGGATCATGGTGGTAGTGTCAAAGAGGGGATTACTGGAAGTCTGTCTTGTACAAGCTGAGAATGCAACAAACATAAATTGTAGCCAAAGTATATTGCTGTGCGGTTTTCTTATTTAATTTGTTGCCTCTTTGCCAACGTTTTTGCGACTGTCCTTGTTACTGAAAGGTAAATCAGTGCCATTCATGTGTAGATATGCGTCCTTGTCAAAAAAGAGCTTTGAAATCTTGCTTTTGTGATATGTTTTTTCCTAGCTCTGTCCATACATGTGTTTTAATGTTGCCCTTCCCAGGTCTCAGATTTTCTCTTTCTTTTTCTCCAAAGTGATAGGAATTGAATAAAAACTTTTATTTTTTTGTTATTTGTGTTGTATGCGGAAAATGTTTGGCAAGTGTTGCTGTGCCTGAGGATTGCTCTGACTGACTGGTGAACTGAGAACACTTAATTGCACTTTGCTGTCTCTGTCTGTTCTTGGGAGATTATGGTTGTGCATGCATCCCCAAGCCTGGCAGTTGGCCTAGGACCCATTGTATCTAGAGGTATTCAGGGCTGGCATTTGGCCAGGCCTATTTTAATTGCAGCTTCTCTCAGGCTCCTTCCTGGAGTTTTGCTTTTCTCTCTCCCCTACTCTTCAGTTGTGTGGCTGGAGGGGGCGTAGAAGAGCAAACCGTTCACAAAGACTTGGATCTTGGAAGGCATGCAGAGGCAAACTCCTTTGCTGCAGACTAGCCACCCATGAACTCTCATCATCCAACTGGGTAAAGCCTTTGGCACTCAGTGGATCCAGGTTTTTTTGGACTATAGATGGTGACAGCAGTGGGTTCAATAAACAAGAAGGAAGATATAGTTTTCACTTCATCTAGCTGATGAACAAGTGATCCTTGCCTGTGAAAAAGATTATTATGTGCAAAATTATGGCCTGTGGTCAGGCTTAGGTTCCTGAGTGGGTTGTTTAAATCAGGCCGTGCCTTTTACTTACACTTTTCTTTGTCAGAGGATGAATCTTGAGACAGAGCCTGCTTACTGCTGTTTTTTGATTTGCAGTATGCAAATGCTTCAGCAGACAATTGAAATTTATGGAAAGAAATGTGATTATGTGTTTCTAATGTCTTAAGTGTTTGGGAGAAAAAGAAGAGTCTTGGTTATGAGTTATTTCTTCACTTCCATGTTATCCTTTGTAACTCACTTGCCATCTAACTATAATTTTTCTTCCATTTGCCTTTTATAGTAAGAGGGAAAGGAAACCTTCATGTAACTGAGCTGTAGCCTGGCAGATAGGTTATCTGCTTCACTGTTTGTGTATGGGGTGATGTGGGAGCATTTAGTTCAGTAGGAAACTTGATCGCCTTTGTCCCCTATCTTTTACTTCAGCTGTAAAACTTATTTTCATTCCATCCAAATCTGGTGGTACCACTCCTGCTTTCTTGCTAACACATCTTTTCATCCATTTACAATTGAAATGCAAAGTCATGAAGCTTAAAATGTCACATAAAAAAATTATTCAATACAGGGAGATGAATTAAGTGAGTTTCAGAGGAAGGTGGTGAATCCTCCTTTACTTAATATATATTTTTTTTTTTAAAAAGCCAGAAAAGTTGGCACTGTATTTTAGAAAGAACATGCAGTAGGCTAACTGTCCCAACATTTCTCTCTTTCCTGGAAAAGATTTAGAAAATGATCTCAAAACAATCAATCCTGCATCCTTTTGCCACTTTATTTGCAAGATTGGTTGCACATCTGGAACAAGGCTGGGACGAGGTTTGTTTCCAAAAGGAAACAACTATTAGAGGAACTGCTCATTTTTCACCACCTTTTTGTTCCTTCCTATCTGATCTGTTCTGCAGCATAACACAGGTGCTCCCAAGCACCTCTTCCTAATGTAAGCATTGACTAGTATTTCCAACAACAGAAAGTGCTCCCAGAAAAAGATCTTTGGTTGATGGGTAATGATAGGGGATAGAAGCTGGGGAACAATTTGTGCGTATAATAACAATTGCAATCAGGTCTCCTGCCAGTGAGAATAAAATTCACTTATCCATTGAAGTCAACAAGATTTTTTGCAGAAAAATTGCTCAGGGAGTGTAATGTTGGGAGAATGTGGCTCACAGCATCCGCTGTGATCATACTGAAAAATCTGGTAGAATGACTAGCTAATATATATGACTGACTTCCCTGATCACAAATCTGATTCGTGGTGATTGAATTCAACTGCATCTGATGTTGCCATCGAAAGATCTGAAAAAGTTAAACACTGAAAAATACAAGAACAAAGCACATGAACCTTAATGATTGCATCTGATTCAGCCAGAAGAAACTGCTGTGATCAATCCATAAGAGAACCTTTCTTCCTGAAAGCTCGCATACCCTGCATAGTCTGCCAGCCTTTTGTAACCAGTCCTTGTTCTCCAGAAAACACAAGCTTTAAGGCAGTCTCACCCTCCTCTGAATTTTTATTCTAAACACCATCCATGCCATCTCTGTTCATTACATCAGAATACAGATAAGAGTTTTGCATTTCTGAACAGGATGTTGCAGCTGAGCTTCCTAAGTCAGTTAGAAATGCTAATGAACGGAGCCTTCTGGGCTCACCTTGTTTGACAGTTACCCTTATCCACAGGTTTTCACAAACAAAGGCCCATGGTGTTTAAATGAAGGACACACACACAATACTTCAAGGAAACAGAAAAAGAACTCAAATATCCTGTCCTTCTCTCTTGAATATGCAGGTGCTCACTTATTTCTTCTTTCTCTTCTTCTGTCTCACAAAAACAATCATAATAATATGGAGCTTTACGCCTTTTTGACTCCATGGCTTGCTTGGTTCTTTTTTTCCCAGTGTGGGAATTTATTTTCACCTTTTCTTGCCAAAAATAGGCGACACTTTGTAAATTCTTGTTCTTTCAGCACTATCTCCAACACTCTCCTTTTCTTTACTTTTTTTCTTTTCTGGTATAAGTGTATTTCACACGTGAAATTTCTGTCAATTTAATCCTGCTTCAGCTACAATATTTTCCTGACTTTTAAACTTTTTTATTTTTAAAATGTTTTAAATCTTTGTATTTATTTGTTCTGAACCAGACAGGGCTGTCTCAGAGTCTTACCAAAATCAATCGATAAAATTAAAAAAAAAGAGTGTTTTCCTTTTCACTTAATCTGAAAAAGAAAACTAAACTAAATTTCTGAGAAGTCTGATGCTTCTAATTTCAAAAGCAGAAACTAAAGTTGCCATACTGCAAGAGAGTATTCTGTCACTCCTTTGTCTACTTTCTGGCTTTACGAGGGCTTTTTAAGGTGAAAATCTTTGTACTAATCAGGGGAGCAATCACGTACTATGCAGGAAATGTCGTCTTGACCTTCTTGAGCCCTGGAAGTGGTTATCCTGAAACATGAGGATTAATATTTCCTGCATTCTCGCAGTGTGTTTTACAACTCGTTATATCACAAGATCTCAACAGACATCTGAAATATCGCTATTACTTATCGAGCAGCTGGGAGTACAGATAATACTTCAGAGCAGTTACAACTGAAAAAAGAGCAGAAGTTAAGGGAATGCTACTACTTAGATCTGGTAAAAAAGAGTATTCTCTTAACTTCTCTTCTATATGTATATGATTGCATTATCTCCTTTTTATGGTTTCAGAAGTACAACACTCTTCCTCTAAATTTCTCTTCACATCAAAGCACCATTCTCTCTGTTCTTTTTTTCTTGTCTTATTTTTTTGTACTAATTTTTTTCAAACAGATGCCATAACAGAGAATTCTCTATCTTTTCAATATAGAATATAACATCAGTTTATATTTCAAAACTTGCAATAGTTTTACATGATTTGTTAAAGTGCTCATTAATTCCAGCTGGTCACGTTTAGCATTTATTTAGAGGGCAGTTAGGATAGGGAAAAGTCAGAGAGGAAATGGTGTGTCATAAGGGAAAGGATAAGAGGGTTGTTTTCGTAGAAGTCATTTAACATTTAGTATCACACAGATTATTCACTCTCCTTACCTGTTTGTCAGCGGCCTTGGAGTATGTCTGTGAAATCCTCAGAAATCCATAAAGAAAGGCATTTTCCCTTGCATGAGAAGAGATTGTCCTTCTCCTCCATAGCTGCAGTTGGGGAAGATGGGAAAGTCATCATTGGCCGTGTACTGGAAGTCATCTGAGGAGCAACTCCAATCATTGCAAATTCATATTGGGTGCCAGGTGGACATCCTTCATTCTTACTGCCAAATACCCAGAGAGATCATTCAATAAATAGGATTTAACGGGTACTTGTTTATTTGTTTGCTTTCCTAGACCCAGTGTGTAATGAGATATTCATACCAGAGTTCTCCAAAATTCAAACATAGGATTATTCACCTCAGTCAATGAAAGGAGGTCCTCTTTGGTCAGAACTCCACCTTCCAAGGTCCTTTAAAGCAGACTGTCCATTGCACACGTGAGCTAAATAGCCCTCAGCTATCTAAAAGAGAAAATCAGGAAGACATGAGCAAACATCTCCTTTTTTATCTTTAAAGAAAAAAGCCATAGAGAAACACAATTGTCTCAACCAAAGGAAAGGGTAG